>NW_009936217.1:8420-22216 GCF_000696875.1 Nestor notabilis | reverse complement strand
CAGAGCAGGCGGGCTGGGCTCTGCGTTGCGAATGTGGGAGTGTAAGCGTGGTTTAGGCAAGGCTTATTTTCCTTTAAGTGAAGGGGAGCGTTCCCCTCCGAGACTTCAATTTGCTTTTTAAATAAACAGACGTGTGTGAAGGGTTTGCGGTGTCCAGCATGGTGTGAGGAATGCTCTGATGTTTAGGAAAGAGCACAAACACCAGCTAGGACTTGAGCACAGTTTTGTCTTGTGCTGTATAGCAACGTTTGGATGGGACTTCAAGAATTGGGACTTTAATGCTCTTAAATTAACCGATCTTTTTTTTTTTAAATACATGTATTGTAAAAGCTATGGGTTTTTTCACTGAATGTCGTGGTTGCTTCTGGGAAGTAAGGCCAGGGAAGACACATGAGCATCTCTGTAAGTAAACAGGGGTGTATGTGTGTACTTAAGTATGTTTAAGCCTGCTCACACGGTATATGCGGCTGTGTGACACTAACACCAGTCCCTATTTTCCATAACTTCAAAGGCTGCTGGTGGGAAGGTGGTTCCTCTGGGCATGCTGCCTCTCGTGCCGGCAGGGCCAGACCCGATCTCTCTTCCCACTTCCTATCGGTGGGAAATGGATCTATCGCGAGCCCGTTCTCCACCAGAGCAGGCTGGCTTCTTGGTGCTTGCCTTTGCCACGTGAGAAACTGTAGATTACAGAGCAAATCAAGTTTCAGACCTGTATTAACCATGGCTCAGCTCACTCTGAGCTGAGTTTTGCTCTCCTGGAGCACGGTTTTCCCACTGGTGCAGTGGGAACTCCATGCGCTGAATGAAGATGGCACAGGCTGTAGCGGTCTGTGCGCTGGTGGATTTGGCTGCGCTTTGCTCCAGTGGCCCGGAGTGCTCCCCAGCCTCTCCTCGTGGCTCTCACCATTTTGCTTCGTTTTGGGAGAGTGTCTCACATTGTGATCAGAGTTAGCTTTGAATTAATCCGAGAGATGAGAAATAGCATAGGCATGGCACCCTGTGCATCGGCTGCCACACAGAGCCAGGAGCAGCCATGCATAGAAGGGATTTACAGGTGGGAATTTTCCACACCATCCGCTGCCTCTCCATGAGATCTCAGCAGGCTCTCCTGGGATCCCTGCTTACAGCCCACAGCCTGGTGGCTCTGCAGTTTGGGTTCCTGTTGTGACTGGAGAGGAGGTGGAAGGATGTGTTTTTCAGTTCAGTGATTAAAATATTTCTCCCATGTAAAAGTGTGTGGCTTAAGGTCAAACATGAGTTTTTGGCTAGGCTGCAGTGCGTTGGTATCAAATGGCATCTCCTTCCCACTGCCTGGTGGAGGCAACATCTTTACCCCACGCTCCCTGGGCAGTTTTGGCTGCAAGAGAGGGTGGTACCCAGAGCATACATAGTGTACATGGCTGGTGCACAGCTCACTCACATCCTTGATGCCAGAGAATGGTGGTGGCAGTAAACTGGGCAGGGTTTCCTTGGGATGCAGTGAAGACGTGGGAGTAATTGCTACTCCTGCAGAGCCCATGCATGGAGGTGTGATACAGTGCAGCAGCCCCAGGCTTCAACCATCTTCTTAGAAGATAAGTTCTCGCTTATAATGTTGCTGTTTTTCTTAGTCCCCTTCCCCGCAGCCACTGTCTCTGCCACAGCCTGGAGCCAGAGGAGCATGGCTTTTGCAGCTGTGGGTGACCTCTGTTTGTATACGGGTGCGAGGTGCCAAAGCCTCATTCAGAAAGTGTATGTACTTGTATCTACCCAAACGAAATAGGCTAGAGCTCTTGCTGAAGAAGAACGTAACAACATGATTGTAGATGATAAACCAGCTGCAGTGGGTGACGCTGAGGGTAGGGCACGAAATGTGTGTTGCTGTTCTGGTGGCTCCCGCTGCTTCTCTGGGTGACTTAATGGCTCCATGTCTCACTTGGCTGGGTCTCGGAAACAAGGCATCTTTTCAAGTCACTTGGAGATCTGATGCTAAATGATGTGTAATAACAAAGTGTTATAATGTTTATATAAAGGTCATTCCAAAGATCTTTGTATTCCATAATGCTCAGGCTTTCAGAAACAGATGCAGTGCAAATTAAGAAGAAATCCAAGATCACAAAGTTAATCTGTACAGTTGGGGTGCCTCTTTCTCTCTTCCAGGCAGTGTAAGTCCACGGTTATGCCCTGACATCTAGGAAGTGATGCTGGTAAATAAGAGATGTAACCGAGATCAAACACAGGCCTGCAGACCCAAAATACAGCTGCCATCCGCTGAACTGCCATATGCTTCTTGGGCTGCTGAAGTGGGCTGGAGGTCAAAGAGAGTTACAGAAACATGAACTCGAATGGTCTGAGTTGCTTCCAGAACTCTCCTGACTCTGCCACCCTTGCAGAAGGAGCCAGACAAAGCATGAAGCTCTCCCTCCCATCAGTCTAACTCAAATTCTCTCTTGTGAAGAGAGGGAGGAGTGGGGGAGAGACACTCCTTCATTATATGAGACCATCTTTAGATTGCAATGATGCATGTTTTTCAGGTGAGGCCTTTGAGTTAGGCCTTTTACCAGTTTGCTGTCTTGGAAAGCAGGAATAGCAGGGACATCAGTCAGTGGGATTCTTCTTTTTGTCCTTCTGTGCGCCGGTGCTTTTGGCAGGATGGTAAGGAAAAGCTGGGTCTGATTCTGCAGCCCTTACTCATGGGGATGGGCACATCCAAGGAAATGGAGTTGCCTGCGTGATTCAAGCGTGGAAGATTTGGGTTGCTTTTAAGTCTTGTTTTAACTTGACGGGACAGAAGTACTCAGAATGGGAGCAGGGCCTGCCAAGGGCACTTTGACTGGCGCTGAGGCTTACTCCAAATCCAAAGCTCGAGCTGTTTTTAAAGGGCTGATAGTTGCCTTGTTCTTCTTGTGGGCTTTAGGGGGTTGAGAGCATCAATGTGTGTCCAGCGTCCTGGGCTGCATCCTCAGAGTGTGAGCAGCAGGTCTGGGGAGACCCCCCTGCAGTCCTGTGTCCAGCTCTGGGGCAACAGCACAAGAGGGACATGGAGCTGCTGGAGCGAGGCCAGAGGAGGCCCCGGAGCTGCTGCGAGGGCTGGAGCAGCTCTGCTCTGGAGCCAGGCCGAGGGAGCTGGGCTGGGGCAGCTGGAGAAGAGAAGGCTCCTGAAGGGGACACCTTAGAGCAGCTCCAGGGCCTAAAGGGGCTCCAGGAAACCTGGAGAGGGGCTTTGGTCGAGGGCCTGTAGGGACAGGCCAAGGGGAATGGCTTTAACCTGCCAGAGGGGGGATGAGATGAGCTCTTGGGCAGAAGCTCTTTCCCGGGAGGGTGCTGAGGCGCTGGCACAGGGTGCCCAGAGAAGCTGTGGCTGCCCCATCCCTGGCAGTGTTCAAGGCCAGGTTGGACACAGGGGCTTGGAGCAACCTGCTCTAGTGGAAGGTGTCCCTGCCCATGGCAGGGAGTTGGAACTGGATGAGCTTTAAGGTCCCTTCCAACCCAAACCAGTCTGTGATTTTATGATTCATGTCATGATAACACATGTACAGAAAGCCTCTAAGTGGTGCTGGGTGACATGGTGGGAGATTGGGAGCAAAGATCCCAGCATGACCCCCTTCCGCCCTGCGCTGGCTGGAGGACCTCACAGGACTGGAATGAACCATGCAGGCTGTTTCCTTCTGACCACTTTGTCATGGGCCATGCCTCAGAGGGCTTTTCCTTACAGATCTCTTTACTGCCAAAATAGCTTTGATGAACCTTGGCGTGACAGATCCTGGTTCTCTAGCTGGGAATTAAGTGAAAACTCCCTGATTTCGTTCGAATGTTTTGGTTTGTGCAAACCAAGAAACCCAAACCGAACTTGAGAGGTCATACAATGAAAGCACAAAAGCAGTTGTTTTCCTCACCTCTTCAGTGGAGCGTAATCCTAGCTTCAGTGAGAGTAATCCTAGCCTAGATGTAATGCTGTAATCATTGGACCCCTGGATATGGGAATTTACCCTCATAAACTAGGGAGAGGCATCAGGCCAGAGTGTGGTATGTGACCTCTTTGGCAGGGAGCTTGTTTGGCCTTGCAGGAAATGACTTGTTCATTTATCTAGTACTCGTTCAAGGTCCTGCACTGACAGAGGCTGAGCTCTTCTGTTGAGCAGCTTGCGGCTCGGGGAGCGGCAGCGGTGAGGCTGTGCGGCTCTGCGTGGAAGGAGCATGGGAGAACGTGGTTAAAGGTGTGCTTCACTTTCAGCACACGCTTATGGTACTGACAGAGCAGGGCCTGTGCCCCGGCTGTGAACCTGTGCTCGCTGCGGAGTCTTTCTGAAGAACTGCCCTAAGAACAGCCACATCTCCGTACCTGAAGTCAGCTTCATTAAAACGTCGTGGAAGTGGTGGGACGTGTGCCAGGACGGTCAGCTTGCCAGAGCTGGGTGCCCAAGGTAAACCCTGGCACACCACCTGAATCCACAGGACCTTGCTCCTCGGGATGTGGATACTTGGGAGTTCCAGATTCATCAGGGCAGGAAGGCAAATGTTGCTGGCCACCCCCACTGTTCATAAGAAGAGTGCAGGCAACGCTGTGAGATGGTGGATAGCAGAAAAACTCAATAGTCGTTATTCCTTTGGTGCCTACTAAGGGAAGGTAGGCTTTGTGGTTCCACGTCTGCCTCTGCTGATCCAACTGTGAATGCTCAGTCTTGCCCAAGCTGCTGCATGTGGCTGCTCCTGCCTCCACTGCCTCTGGCACGACCCTGGTGCTTCGGTGGCCCTTAGCTGAGTCTTCTCAGCTGACCCAGCAGAAGAGAGCCCAGGATAAGTAAAGGAGGTTTTCTGCTAAATTAGCCAACAAAAATGACCTGGAGAGGGGTCTTAACAAGCCATGGCTGAACAGAGAGCTCTTGGGTAGTGACCGTGCTCAGAATGGCAGTGCTTCTGGTAAGCTGGGCATGGCTTGTTGGTTTTGCCTAAGCCCTTTTCCAGTAGTTCCCTCCTGCTGCTAATCTTAAATGGTCCTTCACATTGAGAAGGCTGGCTCGTCATACTGCCCGGTTTTGCCTATAGATTCTCAGAAGGAAAGGCTGGGTTGGACCTGTCACACATTCACACGGCAGGTACTCACAGCTCCAGCTTCTGGGGAGTGAGACTGTGGAAAGAAATCTCTCCTGGGATGGGAGCGGATAATTCGGGAGATCTGCAGCCAGCCCTGCAACTGGAAACCCCCTTGACCCCTAGAGCTGACCCAGCTTATAAGTGTTAGTCTGCTCCAGAGCTTTTTTCTCTGTTTTGTGTCTGTTCTTCTCTCTAAATGGATGGTGACCCTATGGTAGCTAGAAAAGCAATTTCTTTTTCTTTTCCTTCCTCTTTTCTTCTGGTTTCTGTGCCTTTGGAGTGGTTTAAGTTGCCCTTTCAAGCTCTTCTGTCCACAAGAAAGCACAGAAAATCCAGTTTTCATAGAACCTCCCTAAAAGAAGACTTGAAGAAGAAAGCCAGGTCTCATGCAACTTGTCATGGAAAACTTGGGTGTTTTGTTTTTTACGATGAAAAGCACATGGAGCACAGAGCCTGAGGGATGCAGCTTGTTACTGCCATTGCTTGGAGGCCAGTGCAACTTCATGCAATTTCTGCAGAAGGGCAGGTTTCTTCTGCAGGCACAGGGATCAAATGCTGTGCTGCAGCGGGAGCTGTACCTTGCTGTCACCAGGCCAGTCTTTAAGCATGGGATTTTGGCAAGCACGCATGGGAATTTTCAGCAGCTTTGTTCTGCTCTAGGCTTTACCTTTAGTATCACCATGAGTCAGACCAATGCCAAGAGCCGTTGGGAACCTCATCCTAATGTCTTTCCGCTGCTGTGGCTCTATAGGAAGAAGGAGTGGGTATACCCAGGTGTGGGCAGGATGTTTATAAGTCCCACCACTTCAGTCATCATGTCCTGTAGACATGCTCTCACAAGAGTAGGGTTACACACCGAGTAAATCTTTGTGGCTGGTCTGCAGCAGACCTGTATTGCTCACAGCATCAAAGGGGAATCCTGTGGAAATGAAAGCCGTAAATATGTGTAATTTGCAGCTTGTGAATGGGTTCTTGGCTGACCCTAAAGGAGGGATGAAGGTGTTTTACCTCTGCCTCCCCATGGAATTGTTGCTGGACTGCCAGGCTCTCCTCCGGCTTTGATCAGCCTGTCCTTGTGTTACTACCAAGGGCATCCTGACTCGGAGCTTGCAGTTAGCTACTCAAAACCCCTGAGGGGCAGTTCCATCTCCCTTTATCTTGTCTACCAGCAAAGCTTATGCTATCTTTTCTTGCGTCATCTTCCATAGAAGGTTAAATCTCCACAACAGTCAGAAAAGTGCCTGTTCAGCCAAGACTAAGATCTGATTTTGTCAGCTTGGAAATTGATAGCAACAGAGCTGCCTTGGTATGGAGATGGCCATGGGATGAACCCACTGTATCTGGAGTTCTGGGGTGTGTTGAGACCTCTATCGCTTCGGTGGTAGAGCCAACTACATCAAAGGAGCATCTGTGCCTCTGTAAGACATTAAGTACATGCAGTCAATGTGTTTGTACTGTATCATGGCTGGATTTCAGCTAAACACAGATTTAAACATAAGCTGGGTACAATTTCTAGATCCTAAGCTTTTCCTTGGGAGCAGGCTGAGAAAACTCTGGAAATGATGGGATTTCTCATTTCCAGTGTGTTTGGTTGTTGGGGGGTAAAGAAGGACAAGGAAGGAAAGGAAGCAGGATGGGACATGGCATCCAGCAGCAAGGGCTGATGAATAGCACACGGTAACTGGAGACAACCCCAGGCTGGGTGAAAAGCTGAAACTTGATGTGAACTGAAGATGTTTAAGCTGAATCTTTTTGGCAGCATCCCTGAAACAAGGAGCACTGCACCAGAGGCTCCAGGGAGAAGCCCTGGGTCTTGTTCTTCTCAAAAGCGGGGTGTTGAAGAGGAGTCCAGATGTGGTGTCCAGGGGGAAGGCTGTGTGGGACAGTAGTTGCTGGGACTGTGTTTGCCTTTTATGGGCTGTTTTGGTGAGCAGGGATTGCTGAAGAGGTAGAATGTATGTCATCTGCCTGTAAGCCCTGCCTGTGAGAAGCAGATGGTCCCCAAGTTCTGCCTGGGACGTGGGAGGTGCCTGCAGGCCCAGAGGAGAGGGCACATATCTCCTGTCATAACTTCTGCCCCGCATTGTCCTCTGTCCTTTGACAGGGCAGGTCAGGGATGCTGTCAGAGGCTGGGGATACACCTTTCATTGAAGGAGAACAAGGAGTGCCGGGGCGGGTTTGGAGGCAGGATCTCGTTGTTTTGCAGCATTCCCATGCCGAGCTGCTAGCGAGGGGGTGGCTCTGCTTCACAGCCCGGTCTGACCTTCCTGTATGTACCTCCAGTAGTGTGTGCAGTACTTGGGCCAACAGCCGTGTTTGTGTGTCCATAGGCACCTAGGCCGTGCTCCAGGGGCAAGTGCTGAACACGCAGCGTGTGAAGTGCTGTGACTGACTTCAGGTGAGCTCGTGTGTGTACAAGGTCAACCAGATCCTTCCCAGCTCGAGCAGTTCTTCGGTCCACAGCCTCTTCAGAGGAAATGAGGCAAGTGAGCACGTCCTCAAATTGTAAAGTAGGGAAACTGAGATTTAAGAGGAGCTTGTGGGACTCTCCTGGCATGGGGATGACGGAGACCAGATGGAGTGCAGATCTGCAGATGGATTTATGTATCAGTCACAGCATTCTGACACATCTTTGCAGATCAGCCCCAGGAAGTCTCTTGTGGCCCTGCGGTGTCTGAGCGATAAAAGGCAGGGCGTTGTGTGTGAGCACTGTGTATCTCATCTGTTGCAGTGGTGGAAGAGGAGAAAGACGTGTTTGGATAGTGCTGAGCATGCTCTTCTAAGGAAAACTTGGGTATGCCGAGGCTCGTCCTTGGTATTTGCTCCTGCAGCAGGCATCACCTATCAAATGAGAGCTGCAACCAAATAATAGCTCGATTAGGAATGAGCCTGCTAAAGTCCAGGGAAAGAATTTTTTTGCTATGCAAGCCAAAACCATGCTAACTGAACTGCAAACAACTCAAGGGTCTGCTATTAAAATAATTCTTATTCAGAGATAGACTCAGCTGTTTTTTTCCCTAAGATGGCTAGAACATCCTGTAACATAAAGCAGGAGGAGAAACAAGCCTTACATGGACTCGTTTCTCCTCTGAGGGGATCTGCCCTCCAATTCTTGGTGCACCTCATCGTGATAGTTGATTTGTGTTTTGTTGCCAGCTCACAGGGAGAACAGAACAGAGAAACTCTTTCAGATGAACGCTGCACGCTCTGAGGCAGCGCAATAGTTCATTTTAGGGGAAACAAGCACATAAGCTATGTCAGTTGATGTTACACACAACAACGTGTACTAAAAGGCTCATAGCATTTGATCTGTGTTGTTAAAAACACGTAGGTATGTATGATGTGCAACTCCAGAGGGTGGTGGCAAGTAGGAAAGAGTTACTAAATGCCTTGCTTTCCTGCTCAGTAAGTGACATGCTGTACTGGAGCTGGTGAGGATTCTGGCCATGATCTTGTATACTTGAGGTGTATGTTTTGCTCCCTCCTCTGCAGCAGGGTACCGTGGAGCTGCTTCAGGGGTGGGGACGGAGAATGCTGTACAGCCCTGTGGACAACAGTCTTATATTATAAACTGCACAGCAAGAGGAGATCTTGTTGATGGGTAAAGTCCTCTTGAGGATGTAGGCTGCTGGGCGGCTGGGTGGACCAGTGCCTTGGCATCACCAGGGTACATTGCCACAGTTAAGATCTTTTGACTGAGCACGGGTTTTGCATTTCAGGTCTAGGTGAACACAGACCATCCTGCCACAGTATGGAATGTACTGGCTAGTGCTGGAGTTCTCGAGCTCTGTCATGAAAACTGAGCTAAAACTGAGCTCCTTGTCCCAGGGAGCTTTCCTCCAACCCAGTGAACTGTCATATACAGCTTGCTTGTTCATGATAATGCTTCTTCAACAGATTACATCAGTTGTCCTCATGTCAGGGTGTTCCTTGCTGGGGACTCCTCAGAAGGCAGTGTGTTGGAGGAGGGGGAGGAGAAGAAGAGGCGATACTTAAAAAAACCCCTTAGATTAATTTTACTGGCAAAGTAAAATGAATTATGAATTTAATGATCTTTGGATTTATACTCGCACTAAATCAGAGGAAGCATCAATTCAGGCTCACTCAGAAGTGGAGAAGTTTCCCAAGAACATAACTGAGCAATGTAGAAGCCTCTTGAGTCAAACAGTGGTCCAAAGAGGGGCTGCAGGAGGACAGCCTTAGTGTTGCTGTCTGCCGGGAGGCAGGCAGTGTGCTTCAGTGGGGAGGGGAATGGAGCTCGAGACCTCAGGAGCCATTGTCGCATGGACTGTAGCTGGTGTTATGCCTCCTGCTGGGGCTGGGTCTGCCGAAAACAGCTGTGCTGCATCCGGGCTGAGGTAGACCTGTAAGAGGCACTTCCCAGAGGAGCTGATGTGGTGGTGGTGAGCAGGGCCAGGGATTGCCAGGGCAGGCCTGAGGGCATGCTGGTGTGCGTCACCATGGAGGTAAATCAACCTTAATGTGGAAACTGCCTTGGTGCTGGCTGCAGAAGAGTCTTTCACAGGTGAGGTGGTTTCTTGCTAGGATGGACCTTGATGAAGGAATTGGTCTTTTTTTGCCTTTATTTAGGTACTGTCTACAGGAGATCAGCTCACAGGAGAGGGGCTTTGGTCAAGGGCCTGTAGGGACAGGCCAAGGGGAATGGCTTGAACCTGCCAGAGGGGAGATTGAGATGAGCTCTGGGGCAGAAGCTCTTCCCTGTGAGGGTGCTGAGGCGCTGGCACAGGGTGCCCAGAGAAGCTGTGGCTGCCCCATCCCTGGCAGTGTTCAGGGCTGGGTTGGACACAGGGGCTTGGAGCAACCTGCTCTAGTGGAAGGTGTCCCTGCCCATGGCAGGGGTTGGAGCTGGAGGAGCTTTATGGTTCTTTCCAACCCAATCCAGTCTGGGATTCTGTGACAGTTTCCCAGTCTTAGGAGCTTTCTGTGATGAACAGCACAAGATTTGGTAGCTCCCAAGCCCCTCCTGAAACCCATCCTTCCTGCAGGGGGTTATCAGGTGTCCGGCCTCGGTGTGGTGAAGGAGCACTGCGATGTGCCGCTGGTGAGAGAAATGTGAGGCGATTATGGAAAGATAATGAACCTGAAGAGGAGAAGGATGAAAAAGCTACCAGTCACCACCCATGGCTGCGTGCTAAAGTTAAAATCTCTGGGGATTTTGCATCAGCTAATGTATAGCAGACTGTAAACTGCAACAACAGCATCGGTGCCTTTGTTTTTAAACCTTGATCATGCAGCTATTTTGTAAAAAGTAACAAAGGCTTTTTGTTCCATTTTGGTGAAAAGCGTGTGTTTTCCAGGGAAGCATGAGTTACCTGTCACTTGCATGCACCTTTCAGAGCACCTGGTGAGTGGGGTGGCATGCCGGCGCAGCGCTGTTGGAAACGGGAGGCTGAGGACCCAAGCACTGGAGTCTCCAAGTGTTTAAATTGACTGTGGTGGCACAGGGCCAGCCGGCACCAGCTGAGAATTGGACAGAACAGCTTGTCCAAGGTCACCTCACGGGCTGAGAGCAGAGCAGTGAATTAAAACCGGGTCTGCAGAGTCTCACTCTGGGTAAATAAAGAATGTGTGGTGCTGCTTGGAGGGTCCTGCCGTTCTTACAGCCTTATAAAGAAAGGACAGTGTGAAACACATGGTGTGGTGTGCAGTACTACCCTTTTGTGCCAGGATCTCTGGTTAAAAACAGAAACAGTTTTTTGGTCGTATAGTATTAGTGATTTCCTTAAAATACCTTGGGAAATTCTAGTTTTGGATTTTGTTGGTAAGATGCCCTCCCTCTCTGTGTGCGTGAGGGGCTGAGCTGAGCTGTGCCGAGCTGTGCCGTGCTCATTTCTCAGGAGGAAGGCTGAGGTGCCGCCGTGCTGCTCGTGGCTGGTACCTGTTTGGGCTTGCATCTGCCTTTGTCTGCCTTTTTGCAGCAGGTAGGGAAACATTCCCCAGTGAGAGGAGTGAGAGTGTAGTAAGCATTTTGCACAGGGAGTGCCTTCACATCGCCTGCTTGTAGAGACAGGCTGCCTTTTCAGTGAGCTGCAGAGGAGTCTCTACACACTTCAGTCAAGGCTATGTACAGACCTTGCCGTTCAACATGTGTCAGAAGGTTCATATTCTAATGTCACCTTGACCCTATATTTAAGGGCTAGACTAAATCCAGTGATAGTGTTCTCTATTGTTTTCAAGGATGACAAAGATCCTGTTCTTTGAGTCCTTCCTTGGTTTTGGGGTTTTCATTAAATTCTTTTCAGGGATGGGCATGACATGTTGTTTCTTCTGCTCTCTGTGTTTCTGAATATTGAGATAGCATCATAGACCACTATCGTCCTTGGTCGGTTTTCTCATGGGTGGAAAGGGAAAGATCAGGATGGACAGGGCTATTGAGCTGTTGTTATTCCTAAAGGTCTGTTTGGTCGGGCTTTCATTGGTGGTTTAGAATCATAAAATAGTTTGGATTGGAAGGGACCTTCAAAGCTCATCTAGTCCGACCCTTTGCAGTGAGGAGGGACATCTCTAACTAGATCGGGTTGCTCAGAACCACGTCCAGCTTGGCCTGGAATGTTTCCAGGGGTGGGACATCCACCACCTCTGTGGGCAGCCTCTGCCAATGTTTCACCACGCTTATAAAATATTTCTTCCTTATAACTAGAGTAAATCTCCCCCCTTTTAGTTTAAACCCATCGCCCCTTGTCGTATTGCAATAGAATGCCATATGTGTTTGCAGCACACCTCTGCCACCGCACCATTTCCCTCTCCTGCCGTTGCTCAGAGGCTTCCTACGTGGAGCAGTTAAATCAGGTCTGTGCTGGACTCGTACCACTCTCCAACCCCTTACAGCATCTGACGGGGGGTGCTTGCTGAGCCCCTGCAGCAGAACAGAGCCTGTTCCCAGCTCAGGCACTGCAGCCCTGGGGAATTAGGGCAAGTGTTCTGTTGAGCTGTGTGCCTTGGTTCAAGAGCTGACCTGTGTGCTCAGCTGTGTTTGACCAGAAGACAAACTCCTCTGTAGTGCGAGAGCTCCTGGTGTGGATGCTGAACATACGAGTTAGCTCTGGTAAGCCAGTGAAGTTGCACAAAATGCAACTATTGATGATGATTGTAATTTTGTTCCTGTACATTACCAGGGCTCTTCAGAAAAGAGCTGAAATTGTTTTTACAAAATTATGGACTGTGTTTCCTCCAGAAGCTGAAATGTGGGAAGTTCCAAGGTCTTTCCTCCTTCTGTCTGGAGATTCTTCTATTTTTCCTTTGCCCTTTTTTTTCACCCCCCTCCAATCCTTGAAGGGTTTTTTCCATAACGTCACATTGGTACGGACATGGAGGGAGAGCAGGAGGGACTGCATTAGCTGCTGGGGCTGCCAGCAGACATGCACAAGGCTGCACAGCCGGGCTCTTGCTGGAGGGAGTCCTACAGCTCATCGCTTCACCCTGATTGTACAAACAAGCAGGAAGGTAGCTGTGCTCTCCTTGTCCCGTATATGGGTGCTACAGTGCATGTGTACAGCTGGGGGCTGGCACCCATCCGCTAAGGCGGGCTTGGGCTGTACAGCCACATCTGTGCACTGGAAGGAGGGACTGGCACTCAGCTGGAGGAGGACAAGGGACAACCTGAGATAGCTCAGTGGTGACACCTGTTGACTGGGAAAATGCTGTGCCAGTGATCTGAGGGGGGGACGACCATGGGAGGCAGGAAAAACGAGGTGTTCTGCGGTGATAAGCCTTGGTTGTGGTGTCAGGGTGAAAGAGAATAGAGGCAGTGTCTAGTGCCGCGGTTGCATTAGAGGAGCCTGGCGTGGGAGGGAAGCTGCAGTAGGACACTTCTTACTTTTTCCAGACAGACAAATCTGACGGTTTTACTGTGGCTGATTAAAATGTGCCTCCAGTTCTGTGATTCCCAGGACTGGTGGGCTTTGTCCCTCCTTTCCTCACTACCAGCTTTAGTTCTAGGTGTGGTTACTGACTTCTAATAAATATGAGAAAGAGATGTCCTGGGGCTTCTATATGTATTTGTCTGTAATTAAGGTAGGATTAATTGCTCAAAATTGTTTTTAAGGGCCTGTTATGAGATAAGCAGATGGGAGCATGGGATAAAATGCATAATGAATACATTACATTATAAATAATGGACAAGACAGTGCAAAGGCATCCCTGAAAGGTAATAGCTCTTTCAATATTTAATTAAGCGGGTTCCGTGGGGAAAAGACTCTATGTCACTAAGGTAATTTTCAGCCTGGCTTAGTGACGCATGGCTCAGTTGGAATGGGGGCAGAAACCTGCACACAGCTGGGACTCCTGGTAGGCACGGTTCATGGTAATCACAGGGATGTGTTGTCAGCTGGAGAACTAGTGAGGAGGGATGATGTTGAGGGTTGATGGAGAGGATAGCACCTGAAAGATTGGTTGGAACTAGTGCTTTGCTGCTTTTCTTGAGCTGGAGCTGCTGGTCTGGCAGCATACGAGCCTCGGGCTTCTGTCTGCTTTGTAGAAGCAGCAGACTTTCCATGAGAATAGGTGATGGATGGTTCTCTCCTGCTTTTGGAGCCCATTTGTCTGTGGCTAGCTGCTTGTGGCAGCCCCAGACCAGATCCACTTGCTGGCCAGTGGCAGAGAACAGGGTTGAGTGAAGGACCTAAGACCTCTAAAACCCTGTGTGAGGTGTGAGCCTTCACAGCCTCTCGAGCTCCTTGTTGTAGTTCCTTCTGTGGCTCTTG
>NW_009936217.1:2970-8384 GCF_000696875.1 Nestor notabilis | reverse complement strand
GATGTGTTAGTGCAGGGAGGTCAGTTTCATAGGGAAGATGGCGCAGTACCAGTTACGAGGCCAGCAGCTGCTGTCAGCATAGAATCACAGAGTCACACGGACTGGTTTGTATTGGAAGGGACCTTAAAGCTCATCCAGTCCCAACCCTTCCACTAGAGCAGGTTACTCCAAGCCCCTGTGTCCAACCTGGCCTTTGAACACTGCCAGGGATGGGGCAGCCACAGCTTCTCTGGTCACCCTGTGCCAGCGCCTCAGCACTCTCACAGGGAAGAGCTTCTGCCCAAGAGCTCATCTCAATCTCCCCTCTGGCAGTGCTTACCCGTGATGGAAGTTGACTCTCGTGGGTTTTCTGAACAGAAGAAGGGCAAGTATTGCCCAGACACAGGGCCTAAATTCCCACCCGTGTTCCAGCTGCTCATTTTCCATTTCCCATCTCCTCCACGCTCTCATTTCATTATGCTTTATGCCCCGTTCTCACAGCAGCTCTACTGCAATTTCAGCTGTTCCAGTGTAGCATGTGGTTAAATGAGATGTTTTAGTGCGAGGCGGGGAGCTGTGGGAGGGTTGCAAGGCCCAGGCTGCCCTCCTGCATGTCTCTGTTGGTGAGGTTCCCTGCTTTGTATTTCCCTGTCTGGCTGTCAGGGAGTTTTCCTGAATTTCACAGCACATGAAGTGTGCTTTTAGGGCAACAAAATCCAGCTTCAGTATTGTGCAGTGGAGTTAAATATCAGAGCAAATGTATCCTCTGGGGCTGGGACCTTGTCTCTGTGCTGCAAAGTGCCTGTGTATGTTTCCAGCACTATGGAAGCAGTAAATAATAACCATTAAACAAATATCAGTTACAGATTTATGTAGTGTTGTTGCAAGGAAACACAAGAGGAAAAGAGTTGTAAGGCGAAGGGAAGGGAAGAATAGTCTTTTTAACTTGAAAAACGTATTTGTATTGAAATTGGACACAAAAGCTCCCTTTTCCCTCTTGCTTGTTTATTTTTTGCAAGATCCTTTTTTTTTTCCTTTTGTGGAGAATAGCATGAAAAAAACCCTTCTCTGTTCTTTTGTGATGGCCCCCCCATGATCAGTGTTCTGGTGTTCAGGCACCAGACTGGGAGCCAGGGCTTATGACAGTCTCTTTTTTCCTCCTTCCTTCCTTTCTTTCCTGAAAGGGGTGGCTTATTTTTAGTGCTTGCACCACCCCGCTCACTGGAGGGGCCACAGCAGGTGTGTTCCATCCACCAGCCATGGGAGGGTCACGTTCACTGAGGGAGCACGATCTGCTCCTGCTCCTTGTGCCTTTCTGCCCTGTTTCTGGCTGTTTGTTCCATCCCTGCAGCCTCCGGAGCTGTGGCAGCCCCAGGGCTGTGTCCTTCGGGAGCCAGCTCCAGGCTTCCTGAGGAGCAATGGAGAGCCTGATGGGCACTGGGGCTGGGCCAGGGCTCCTGCCAAGGCAGCTGCCCTCCGATACCTCCCTGGGAGATGCTGCTTTAGGATGCAGGGTCCTCTCTTCTGGAGCTCCCCTCCAGGCACAGACATGGCCCTTGACTTGCAGGGTGGGCTCACTGCTGAGTGTGCAGGCAGAGCAGCAAGGGTGACACTTCTTAGAGATTGTAGGGTTCTGTAAAGGATTTGTAAAGATTTCTTTGAGAATTTTCATGGTGAAAAGTCACGGGGGTCTTCTCTTTTTGAGGGATGGGGGAGGAAGAGCTGCTCTGTTTCTTTTCCCAGCATGTCTCTATGGTATTTTGAGACTACATTTAATTCCACAGAATTATATTCAGCTAAAGGTGTAAAAGAGGACAAACAGAACCAAAATAAAATATTTTATTCCAGGTTGACTAAAACATTTAATATGACTCCAACTGTCCTTCCTCCTGCCATGTTAGCTCCAAATTAGGAGAGAAATACATAACTTGCTGAACGGGGCAGTGCCAGCTCCTGAACAAAAACACACCCGTCAAACCAAGTGTTTGCCCCTGTCACGTGGGTTTGGAAACAACTGATTTTTCACTGCTCTTTAAAAGGTGAATATCTCTGTCAGGAGAGTTGTGCCACTGCAGCGCATCACCCAAGCCTTCCAAGAACCAAGGGGCTGTTTGGTGACAGTGAGGATCTCAATTACTGCTTTTTCAGCCATGTAGAGTCTTGATTTCCAGGTTGAAGCAGCCACAGGATCTTGGAACTGTATAGAAAGTAGCACTGATACTGATGGGAAATCAGCTTTAGGTTATTCTCCGTTCAGAGTTGCTAATTTTTTCCTTGCTGTCTACCATGAGAAAAGACAACCATGATGTGTGAGTTTGATGCAGCAGCCTGGGCTGACCGGGGTGACTTGTGGTGCAGCCACCTATAGCATACTCTTACTGCTGCAATTCTTGCCCTTTCTGCCTTTCCCTTCCCTCAGAGGGAGTCAGAGGGACCTTTCCTGTTGGTTTCACTGCTCCATTAAAAGCCCATGTTCTGGACAGTGGCTTGGGGAGATTTTTGACCAGCGTTTTGCATTGCTGGGAGCTGGATTGGTGCATTGAGTTGAGGAGGTTGCTTGCAGGAGAAAAGGATGCTCAGAGAGAGTTTTGGTGAGATGCAGAGCAGGGAATTTTGGAATTCTGAGTGCACTTTGGGATTCCCCAGCATCCCTCGCAGGGAGAAGGGCAGGGAGCGTAGCTGGGAAGGGATGCTTGGGAAGGAGCTTGGGTCAGGGAGAGGAGCTGCCCTGAGGATATGTTAGGGAGGGATATTTATTGCCCATCTTCTTTTTGTGCCTCTGAAAACTTCCTCTCTATTTGTTAGGAGAAAAAAAGTGCTGACATCTGCAGCAGGGTAGTGCAAAGGAAGCGGCTTTGTATACCCCTGAAGTTCACATCTGTAACAGCCACAGATGCAATGGGAGGCAAACCCAGACTTAGCTAGGCAGTGTTAGGAGATCATCCCATTCCTGGAACGTTACAGGGTAGAAGAAACAGGCAGCAGCTGTCCCAGGAGAGATGCAGGATACCAGGGTGTAGTGGAAATCACACTCAGCAGGCACCAGAGAAAACATCAACAGCATCCAGACCTTCCAGACCACATGTAACTGGTGACATGTTGATGACGTGAGAGTGCCAGAGAAGAGACCCCTGAGAAATGAGAGTAGGGAATCAAGCTAAAAATACCAAGTGCTGTTGTGTAGATCAGTGGGAAACCATCACCTTGAGTATTGTGTGTGGTGTAAGCAGGGGAATAGGGGAATGACCAAGAAAAACCGAGGAAAATTCCTAGAGGCATATGAAGATTATAATAATAAGAGCACTGTTCAGTTTAGAGCTGGATCCTAGGAGGCATGATAGGGAGATCTAAAAAGTGGTACTTTTACCAGGTGCTAAGCTGTTCCTTTTGCACTTCTGCGTAAAGCATGAAGTGAACAATCAGTGTAATGGTCAAGCTGATAGGAATCATTAAGAAAACAAATTTCTGCACAAACAGGTAATGAACAGTCTGGGAAGCCGGGAATAATCACATCTCCAATGACAAGTTTTGGCACAAGACAGCGAACAGGAATTTTTATCTTCACATAACTAAACCTAACCCCAGCACTGTTCATGATGATGGAAAACCGTATGCAGAAATCCATGGCTCACATGGACTCTGAGCACTAAGAGATGAGGTACACCTTCTAGCTGGTCTGAGGCGGAGGTGTTTTACTGACTTGGAGAGGTAGCAGACCTAAAGAGCTAGCTTTTTAATGATTTGTGTTTCCTAAATCCCCGCGTGTTTAGCTGTAAATAAAAACCTGTATCAAAATGCCTGTTTTGTAAGAATATAAGATGTCACAGAGCTCATAAATTTAGAAAAAAACAATGTTCCTCCATGTTTTCATGTTAATGAAAGGGACTATTTCATCTCATTTCTGCTCTGCTTTCCTTGAGGAAAAAATGCTATTGCTTTTGGCTTTACCCATACCTTTTGGGAAGGTAAAATGGGATGCATGCCATCTGTATAAAGTTACTTAAAATCCATTCTGGGGAGACTGCTCAGGTTTTGAAGCAAGTGAGAGGGGTAAAGTGTGCTCAAGGTTAAGGCACCCTTCCAGTCCCTGGCCAAGCTGCTGATACTCAGCACCCGTGGTAATGGGGTGTGTGGTCACTGCAGTGTGGTCTGGGGCTGGCACAGTGACCGATGTGCTGCAGCACATTGTTCCTTCATCCCTTATGGCCCTACTCGTGCAGTGAGCCTGACTCCTCACTGTTCTGCAGCAGGGATGAGGCTACTGCTGCTTAGGGGAGAAAAAGGGAACTGCTCTATTGGCATTTAACTGTCAAGCATGAGGGATGATGGACTGAGTCCCTTAAACAGAAAAACGCAGTTTGCATCATGCAGCGTCTAGAGTTCAGCCTGTCCTCCCCGTTACGGCACTGCTGTGGTGTGTTTAGTTACTGCATCTCCCTCCTGCTAAGAATCGTACAAACGTGTGGGGAGAAACAGGTCTTCTGCAGAGCTGAGGCAGATGGAGGGTGAAATCAGTGACAGAGACAGGGAGTATTTGGTTGAGGTCACAGTGAGTGGCAGAGTGGGGATTAAACTTCTATCTCTTAAATCATTACCTCATGTTCTGGCTACAGGCTGCAGTTTGTGTGTGGCTAATCTTTGCTTTGTCCAGCCAGGAGGGGAGTTTCCAAAGCATATCTCTTCTGGGCCTCTCACTCCAAAAAAGACATTGAGGTGCTGGAGCGGGGCCAGAGAAGGGCACCGGAGCTGGTGCAGGGCCTGGAGCACAAGTGTGATGAGGAAGGGCTGAGGGACCTGGGGGTTTAGTGTGGAGAAGAGAAGGCTCAGGGGGAACCTTATCACTCTCTGCAACTGCCTGACAGGAGGATGGAGCCAGGAGGGGGCTGGTCTCTGCTCCCAAGGAACAAGGGATGGCACAAGAGGAACCGGCCTCAAGCTGCCCCAGGGCAGGTTTAGCTGGAGCTGAGGAATAATTCCTTGCCCAGAGGGTGCTCAGGCATTGGAACAGGCTGCCCAGGGCAGGGCTGGAGTCACCGTCCCTGCAAGTGTTCACAGCCCGTGGAGCCGAGGCCTCAGTGACATGGGGCAGTGGTGGCCTTGGCAGTGCTGGGCAATGGCTGGACCTGATGAGCTTAAAGGTCTTTTCCAGCTGGGTTGATTTGATGATTCTGTGATCTCTTGCAAAAATTCATCTTGGGGGATTTTTCCTTCCCCCCAGCTTTGCTGAATAAAGTGCTGCAGGTAAGGAAGATCAGAGCTGCAAAGGTTCATGCAGTGCCCATGGGTGCCAGCACTGTAGGGGGTGCTCCAGGCAGGGGGAATGGCTTGAACCTGCCAGAGGGGAGACTGAGATGAGCTCTGAGGCAGAAGCTCTTCCCTGTGAGGGTGCTGAGGTGCTGGCACCGGGTGCCCAGAGAAGCTGTGGCTGCCCCATC
>NW_009936217.1:2316-2904 GCF_000696875.1 Nestor notabilis | reverse complement strand
GGGCAGGGGTTGGAACTGGAGGAGCTTTAAGGCCCCTTCAACCCAAACCAGTCTGTGATTCTAGGAAAGGGCTTCCTGACCTTAAAGCTTTCTTTGCCTTCAGGGTGGGAGCAGAAGACTCCTCAAGCAGAACACATGTGGAAATGTCACTTTCAGGTGGTAGGTAGCTTTGCAGAGTTAAAATAAACCCCAAATCACCTGTTTTACTATTCTCCGTGTGGTGTTGTGGAGCTGTTGTTGACCTTCAGAGTGTGCTCTGCCTGGGCTGAGTTTGCAGCACTTATCCCAGGTGTTGCTCATGAGGGCTCATTATGACCAGGAGGGGCAGAAGCTTGTTGAGGTGCTTGGTGGTCTCGTGCTCTTTGCTGGAGGAGAGCAGGTGATCCTGTGCCTGGAGGCATGTGCCACCCAGGTCTGGCTCAGTGGGAGCACTAGAGTGTGGAGGCTGTGTTGTTCCAGAGGTGTACCTGGTCTTTTGCCTTGCTCCTCTGAGAGTGCATGTGAGGGAAGAGGGGTGACAGAGGCAGTGTTTTCATAGAATCACACACTGGTTTGGAAGGGACCTTAAGGCTCATCCAGTTCCAACCC
>NW_009936217.1:0-2189 GCF_000696875.1 Nestor notabilis | reverse complement strand
CAGGAATCCATCTGGCCTTTCCGTCGAGGTGTCATGGTGCTCTGGTGAGCTCCATGCTCACCATGAAGGCACTCCTGCAGTACCTGATTCTGCCGGGACCCTGAGGTCTCTCTGTCATTCCTGTTCACAGGGCTGCAGTCTCTCCCTTAGCTGTGCCTTTGCCTTGCCAGTGGCTCTTGGCAGAGGCTGGCACTGTGCAGTGAAAGGGGCTGGTCCCTGGTTCTGGTGCACGTCCCATGGTGCTGCACTCCGGCATCTTGTGTTCTTCCCGAGCAAGCTGTGCCTCCGCCCTGCACCTACAGCTCCTGCTCTGTGCCTCTGTGCCCTACTGATGTTATAGGAGTATTAACAGCAGTGGTGGATCAGCAGCACACTTCCCCAGCCCTTCCGCACCTTCCCATGTGGGTGGGCATATGTGGAAATACAGCTTTGAAATCATATGTGAGGAACAGGCTGATCTTCAAAGCCAGCTGCTGGGTTTCTGGGGTTTTTGTTTGATTTTTTTTTTTTTTTTTTACTTCCCCCCTGAGGATGCTCTATTTATGGTCTTTGCTGCTGCTGATTTTGAAGGGAAAACATCTCCCAAACCAGCCTACAAAGAAGGATAATCAGTTATGAACTGCCTGTGCAATCCTGAGCTCAGATTGTGCTGTGACAACCTGTGGCAGATCTGATAAACCTGTGTGCAGAGGCTGCCTGGGCACTTACTGCAGGACAGAGGTGAGAAGGGCAGCTGTGAGGCAGTGCTGCAGTTAATTCAGCTGAGTCCTGCTCTGCTGAGAGGATTCCCCTGGTCCATCTTGAGGTAAGCATGCTGCTGCTCCCCACCTCTGCTGCTGGCTTAACAGGGTAACTGCTTGGCTGTTCCAGCTTTTTTCTTCCCCAGAAATATTTCCCTTTTGTATTCACTGGAGGAAAATTTCAGGGAGAGGGAGATGATTCAGTGAGTTGAAAGGGGAGCGTGTAGAAGCAGCCCTTCAAAACTGCCACCATCAGAACAATGGATAAAAGGGGCAGACGAGAGGAAAGAGGGCAAGTGTGTTCCAGGAAAGCTGTGCTGGTTTTGGCGTTGGCCAGCAGGATCCAGCAGTTCGCATGGAAAGTCCTTTGCTGTCTGTGAGAAGAGGTGAGGTTGCCACCAGCTCTGCGCAGCCCCTGGCAGCAATGCATCGTGCTTGTGGGAGGCCATGGGGACAGATCTGTCCCTTCAGCTGGCCCTGTCAGCTCTGCACTGCTCCAGCTCGCTGCTCACCAGCACCTGGCGTCTTCACTGCACCTCAGCATTATGGGGCCACATCCTCCACTGCTGTGAATCAGTTCCTGCACCAGAGTTCAAGGGGTTATCCCAGTTTTCCCCAGCTGAGCATCATGCCAGGGTATTTTTTATGTCCTTCCTTCCCTGCCCCTCATTAATCTAGACTTGTCCACTGACTCAACCTTGTCCTGGATGAGAAGGGCTGCAATACGCTCATGTCAGGGTACTGCCATACACCAGCCTGATGCAGGAGAGCTTTCCATGGCCTTCCCTTAGCAAACCTCAGGACCCTGATTCACCCGCTCATCTTCCTCTTAACGTTTTTTTCTTGTTCTTATTTTCCACTAATTATTGGGTAATGGATGTTTTTGGAGGCTTTGATGAAGTGACCTCATTGTTTCATGGCCAGGCTCATGAAATGACCTGATTTCAGTGATGGGGATGTGGGGAGTCTTTGGTTTTTAATCAGCAGCCTGGAAAGAAAAATGCTGCTAAGTCTCTCTCCCTCATGTGGTGGGACACACTTGGAGAAGAGGCTGTATGTATGCATTACATGCTCAGCCTCATGATTAGCATGAGCTTGCTGTATTTGCTTGCTGTGCACTTGCACGGTGCAGCATGTAGGGCAGGAGCTGCTTGTGTGTGGTGCCATGCACAGTGGTGTCCCCTCTGGTCTACAGCCACTTAGTGCTACTGGACCAGAAATAAGGACCAGTCCAAATGGGGCAATTGTGCTCATTTTTGACACAATAAAAAGATTTAAAAGGGTCTTCATCTGTGTAGGTGGTTAAGTAAACCTGTGTGGAAACAGTCTTTGATGGGAAGCCATGTGGCTGAGTGCAAGACAGGTAAAATCAGAGTGGTTTGGGTTGGAAGGGACCTTAAAGGGACCTTAAAGGGACCTTACCTGGGTCGGCACAACCCCAGGCACAGC
>NW_009936216.1:8461-9699 GCF_000696875.1 Nestor notabilis | reverse complement strand
CTGCAAAGAGCCGGTGGTCTACCCCTGGATGAAGAAAGTCCATGTAAGCACGGGTAAGTGAGCCGAAGCGCTTCGCTTTATACCGAGTAGCACCTCAAAGTCTTGTAGAAATCCTATTGCACCAGTTGTAAAATAACCATTCGCGGAGATTTACGATCGCCTGTTTGCAGAGCGGTATAATTACATCCTCCATAAATTTTTATTGCTCTGCTTGGCCATGTGCCTTTGAAGTCTCTGTTACCATCCTCCTCCAATTTCTTGCAGGCTACTTTTTTTTTATGGCTGTTGAATCTTCATAAGTTAAGTTTTATGTTTTCGTTTCTATAATTCTTTGATTCTATGATTATGTTTATGCTAATAAAACTGCTTTTATTACTTTTTTTTTTTTTTAAGTGCGATATTTAATAAAAGGGAGTGTCTACGTTTGCCTGTTTGCATGAGTGCAGGGGGAACTTTAAGATTTGGGGATACTACAGTGATGCTCAAGTAGAGGGGTGTGTGTATATACATGTGTGTGTGTATATACACACGTAGAGGGCAAGGAAAATGTGTCTAAGGGACCTTATAAAAACGTTTAGACAGGAATACACGTCAAGCAGCAAGGATGGAGGTGGAGATTTGCAGATAGGTTCTGGGTGTATTTTTAGAAGGTTTGTGGTGTGTTTTTTTGAGTGTATTCCCCCACCAAAAGAATGTGCGATGCTTTTTTTGGGGGGAAAGGACCCGTTAAAGGAACAGCTCGGTAATGCTTCTGCTCTTTTTTTGTTTTGTTTTGGTTTTTTCTTCCTTTTTATTTTTTTCATCCCCTTTTTCTTTTTCCTCCTTTTTGTTTGTTCAGTAAACCCCAATTACTCAGGAGGGGAACCGAAACGCTCCCGTACAGCCTACACCAGGCAGCAAGTCCTGGAGCTGGAGAAGGAATTTCACTATAACCGCTATCTCACCCGGAGGCGCAGGGTCGAGATCGCCCATTCCCTCTGCCTCTCCGAGCGCCAGATCAAAATCTGGTTCCAGAACAGGAGGATGAAATGGAAAAAAGATCACAAGTTACCAAATACCAAGATCAGGTCTAATTCTTCCAGCTCCTCTGCCAGCCTGCAGATCCCACAAGGAGGATCTCAAAACCGATCCCATGGACCAGCCACCAGCCTATAACTAACTATTCCTTGGATGGATGGGTGGATGGATGGATGGATGGATGGATGGATGGAGTGTGTGTGTTTGTGAGTTTGTGTGTG
>NW_009936216.1:0-8447 GCF_000696875.1 Nestor notabilis | reverse complement strand
GGGAACACATGGTACTTTGTTTTTAATGCTCCAAGAAGCGAGGGAAGGAGGGGTGCTCTTTATTTATAGGGGAAACAGGGAGACCCAGCTGCAACAAAGCAGAGCTGGGCTGCTGTGCCTCTTCCATTAAGAGGAGGCTGTAGATAGTAGTTTTCAGATTTGGCTAAGATGGATCCTTGTTTCATCTTTAATCACGCCAAGCTCTGCCCCATTTGTCATGTTTACTCTCCCGTACAAAGGATGGACCTTATGTCTGCTATTACCTCGACAACCAGCGCTCACTTTAATAAATGAGGCTCAGTTTCTTCAAGACGAACTGGATTTTCTCCCCCCTCCACCTAACCCCCCCTTTTTTTTTTCCCTCGTCTTTTTCTTTTCTCGCCTTCCAGCCACGAACGGGAAGTTTCTATCCCACCATCCCAAAGACTCGGCGGTTCTAGCACGGCTCTGCCATGGAGGGGGGAAAACGCAACAAACACAACCCAAATCCACGGGGGTGAGGCGGGGGGGCTCCGAGACACTGCGCTGGTCCTGAGTGGAAGTGGGGGGACACCCTGGAGTGAGGGGGAGAAAGGGAAAATTAGGTCAAATGACTGGAGGACAAAGAAAGCAGGAGGATGGGGGGTGCTGCAGACACCACCACCACCGGCTATTTTATTTCCAGCGGGTTAATGGTGACTCTGGGAAAGCAGGGGGGTGGTTTAAGAGCTGGGTGATGAACTGTGGCACCTGGATTCACCCCCACAACCCAGGGTGAGGAGGAGGGAGCCCCCCTCTCCTGCTGTGGAGTCCAGTTTTGCACTGAAAATGCGAATTCGGGGTGGAGGGGTGAGGGTTTGTCCCTCCGGGGTGAGCCAGAGCTTTGGCGAGGCCTCCCCCGCCCCGATACCCTTCATTCTCTCCCTTTGTCCTTCGTGCTGTCCAGGATTACCTGTAATGAGCAGAGAAAAGGAACAACAGCAACAAAACAAAACAAAACAAAAGCGCAATTGGAAATAAATCTGTTCATTGTGAACCTGCCCCTGTGTGGTTTTTGTTGTGGGGACGGGGGGGTGTTGACTTTCATTCCGGTGAGGATCAAAAAAATACCTATTTTCAACAAATGAGTTAAAAAGCACGTTTCTTTTTTACAGAGATTTCTGGTGTCAGTGGCACAGCCTCAAGTCCCTAATGAAAACAAAAGATGTTTGACTAGGGTATATCAGCCTTAAGTACTGCTAAGCCGTACATATTATGATTTATTTGTTCAAAGCATATATTAATATGCTCTTCCCAAACTGGGCTCAGCCAAAACAGAGGGAGTCATTAGCGCTTTGCTTTGCTGTGAGGAATGGATGGAGCGTTGGATTTCTCTAGAGAGGCTTCTCAGGTTTAAAAAAAGACCCCAAATCTCCTTCTCCGAGGTAGTTAATGCATTAATGAGTCTAATTTTTGCACAGATGTTTCTCGGTGTTTGCAGGTTTTCTGTGTGTTTTGATATTACAAAGGAGCTGGCTCCTGCGATAGCTCAGAGCCTGACAAGCAAATAGATAATCAAGAAGACAAATGGCTCCTTTTGTGAGCCGCAGCTCTTGTATTAATTTTCATTTTCTTCCTCATAGAAAGTATCGAAAATACGGTTCAGGACGAAATAACATTCCAGTTCTAAGTTCCAAATGTATAAAAACTAGACTATTGTGCTCAGGGGGGTCTGTCGGGGGAGGACTCCTCGGCACCAGCTGAAGAAAAGAATCATTTTCTTATACTCTCCTCTCAAGAAAGAAATGACTTTTGCTTATTTGTTCAATGTTCACGGAATTCTCCCGGACCCCCCAGCAGGACCGAAATATTCTCCCCACATTTCTTCCCAAACAAAGGCAGGGCTTGAAATATTTCAAAGCCAGGGTGTGTTGATGGGTTATTCCTTTAGTTGTAGTAAGTCACCGCACGGCCACCGCGCAAATAAAGTGTCCCCCAAAGTGTCCCTGCCCCCAGCTCGAACAAAGGCCGCTCGATTTTTCTTTCTATTGACATTTTAATACTTTAAAATAATATTAATGTAGTCACATGGCACAGCTGTGATGTAGAAGAAACGGATTTATGGCTGTATTTTTGGTTAACTATGGCGGGTTTAGAAGCAGCAACTACAAACCTTTCAAGTTTCTTTATATTTCAATCCTTTTTTTCCCAGGGAGGGTGGCAAAGGCTGTATTTTATTGTAATGCCTGAGGTTGGGGTGTTGTGGTGTTGTTGTTGCATTTTATTTTCCTGTTTCTCTCTTTGATGTGTGGGGGTTGTAAAGAGGGTGTTATTTTCGAGATAGTGCTTCTAAGAATGGCAAAAAAATCGTTCTATTTTTAAAAAGAAAAAGGCATATGCTTCCAGGAATGTGGGGTCTATAGAAGCAAATCAAAGCTGGAAAGTATGAATAGAATAGAAGGGGGAGAAAAGAAGATTTCTATAGGACCTAAAAGTTCACAGCCATTAGAAGCAGACAGAAGCTAAGAAAAATGCGAGAATTATACAGAAAATCATTAATCACTTCTTTTCTTTAAATACTTATCCTTTTCCCATTGTTATTCAACAGCAAATCTCCGCAGACCGTCTGTTGGGAAAAAAGCACCCGGAGTTCTACAAGAATCTTCAGGGGAAATAATCTTATTAATAATAAAATCTGGATCGTAAAGGTGAAAGCTTTATTTCTGGGGGAGAAAAACAAAAGCAAAACAGCCCCTTCCCAAAGGGACCCCCTTCCCCCAGACCTCTCACTTTGGAAGAAACCACCCAAACCATGAGGGCCGTCTCTGGGGCGTTGGAAAAAGGATGTGGGAGCGAACCAGGTAACAGAGCTGCTCTCTTGGCATGCATTTCGGGTCGGTTTGTTGGCTCTTCCAGCAGAAAGCTGGGGAAGCACGAGGTAAAAAGGGCGAAAAAAGGAGCTAAAAAGAAAAAAGGGCAGAAAGAAAAACAACACGCGAATTCTTGTGCTGGGTTTTCCTTCTGCTTTCTCGTTTTATTTTGGCCGGTGTGAACGAGGGAAGCGGCAGAGAGTTTCCAGGCGGGTTATTCGTCGTGAGGGGGGTGTGTGTGTTTCTCCTCGATTCGGGACTGTTGCTTGTGCGGGATCAGTCCCGCGGAGCTTCATTGTGGGACCTCGGGCGCGGGCTGGCGGGGCCCTGGAGGGGGGAACACTGAGAGGGGGACCTTCTCCCGTTCGTATTTTTTCATCCCTTTTCCGTCTTTTCCCCTTTGAAATATATTTTTGTTTCCCCGGGCAATATCTCCCGGGCCGGTCTGGGGAGGGTTTGAGGGGTTTCGGGGTGCGGGGATCCCCTGGTGAGGGTGTCCCGGAGGGTCCTGGTGTCCCAAAGTGCGGCGTCGCTGGCGGTGTCTTTGTCTCGGTACTGCCAGTGTTCTGGGGGTGCTGGTTGCTTCCCCTTCTCGGGAGCTGTGCGGTAATAACCGTAGTGAAGGAAAGGGATGAAAATTGGGGAGATAAACTCCAGCGCTGGCAAGCCCCGATCGGGGGAAGAGAGTTCATGCAGAGGACACGTTTTCTAGGCGATTAGCTGTGTATTATAGCCAGGGAGTGACCTCGCAAACCCCTTGACCTCCTCGAGGCTGGACATTGTGCTCAGCCCGCAGCGCAGCAAAACTTTGCGTGTGCGGGGTCCCACCGACCTGGCCCTCACCGCGGCTTCGGGCCGTGGAAGCCGGGAACCAGCCCCGGGAGGCAAGGCAGCAGTGAGGAGAGAAAGGAGTGGAGAAGGGTCTTAGAAGTGGGGTTATTTCTGCTTTCTCACGGTTTAACGGTTCTGCTGCCCGGCCCGGGCCCCACAGACGCTTTCCCCTCTGATTTCACTTCAAAGCCCTCGGTCTTGGCGTGTTGCTTCGGTGTGAGAAAAAAAAAGGAAGGCGCGGAGCTTCCGCGTCGCGTTGGCTCTGCCAGCAGAACCCTGGTTTATCCCCAAAACTCGGGGGGAACCAACCCCAACCCCACAGTGCAGGAGCGAAACCCCCGCCCGCTCCCGCGTCTCATCTTGCCTCTTATTTTCAGAAATTCCTTTGTCTGAGAGCCCCCCCCGCTCTCCCCCAGCACCTCCTCCCACTTCGCCCCTGCCCACGGCGCTCCCACAAGCCTCTCTGTGCCCGGCTGCCTGCGCGGAGCAGCGCGGAGCGGTGCGGAGCTGCGCGGGGGATCCTATCCAGTGTGGGGGGATGCTCGGGGAGCCTTTCCCCGGCCCCTTCCCCGAGATGGGATCCCCATTCCCAGCCCCCCAGCACCGGTTCGGCCCGAGCTGAAGCCCTTCGTTACCCCTTAGTCCCAAAATTGGACAAAAAAGGGTGAGAAAATCCTGTAACCCAACCCACTGAGTAGGTACTGGAGAGAAAGGGTATAGAGGAAGTAGAAATAAATATATGTGTGTATATCAGTCTATATATGCAGGGATATAGGGGGGTCTATTCAGTATAGGCGAAGGGGGATCGTGCTCCCCCTCTATAGCTCAGGGTCGCTTTAAAAGCTCGGCGAGCGGGTTGGGAGTTTCTCAGCCCCGGTGACAGATTTATGATCCGCAATAAGAACGGCGTGTTTAAATCCGTAAATCAATCTCGCTTTCTCACTATATAAACGTTCATTTTATCTTTAGAAAGAAAACGGCTTTGATCACGGCACCTCGGAGGGTGAAGCCGCTGTTTATGGCCGCGTTTCCGACCCTTTGAACTGGGGGCTTGGAAAAAAAAAAAAAGAAACCCCCGAAACGGGCGCTTCTTTTGCATGAAACAAACCCAAAAATGCCATCGGAGGTGGAGAGGGGGATATCTGCCCCGTTTGCTGACTGGGATGACTCTGATCCTTTCCCCCCTCCCTCTCTTTTTTAGTGTATTTACTCGGCTCTATTCACAGGGACACTACATTTTATGATAGGGAAAAAAAAAGTAGTGGTTGTGTGAAGCGAAAGTTGAGGCTTCTGAATTGACCTGAAGTTCCAAAATAGCCACCCCCTCGAAGTTTCCTCCCTCGTGGGGTCCCCCTCCCCCAGCGACAGAACCCCCTTTGAATCGGATTTTCCCCCTCACTCCTTAACCAAGCGTCTCTCTTTCGACAACGACTTTCACTCGATAAAATCGATTCCGAAATAATCTAGGGCTTTTGAAAATGAAACGTTTCCCTGCTCGCTCCTTCCTGGCCGGGGGCAGCCCAGAGCCCCTATCCCCCCGCCCCCCAAGCACCCTAAGATCGGGTTAAAGTGGGAATAAAACCTTTTTTAGGCTTTTCAAATTGATGTTGATGTTTAATGCGAGCTCCCTCCAGGCTTTACCCGCGGAGGGCGGGGGTTCGGTTCCCCGTGTAGTCACCCCAGTGAGCTGGAGGGGTGCTGGGGTGCTCGGGGGGGGGAGCTCTGCCCTGGGGTTCCCCCTACCCTGGTCTGCTCTAGGACACGCTCCTTTTGCTTTCAGGCTCCTTTTGCTGCCTTGTCTCGGGTGGTGGGTTCCCCCTGTGTGCTCCGAGGCCTTTCCCAGCCGTTTCCCTTTGTTGCTCATTCTTCTTCCCTTTTTTTTCCTTTCCAGGATCCCTGTACTTGGCAGCTCTCCTCAGAGTCCAAATTTGATTTGATTTTATTTTTTTAATGCAATAAAGGCTGGCCAAACAATAACAGCAGCAGGGAGAAAAGGCCTGGAAGGGAGGGCTGAGCTCTTGCAAACCAGGAGTATAAATATTCTCAGCTGGTTTAGACTCTAAAACAGTTGTGCTATTCAGTACAAGCCTGCCATGAAAATTGCAGCATGGAGAGGAAAAATAAAAACAGAACGGAAAAAAAAGCACGATGTGGCTGAGCTGAAGGAAGGTCCAGCAAAGCCAACGTGCAGGCAACGTTTAGGAAGGGTTTAAAGGCTTTTAAGATGGGGGGATAATGCTAAACGCGTGCCCTTGGCCAGGGCAGGGTGTTAAGGTGGGTGCCCCCTGCACACCCCTCACCGCCGTGCCAGGGTTTGGGGAGCAGCGCTGAGGAAAAAGGGGGGAAACGGAGGGGGGATGGGGGGGTGTGTGTCCACCTCGAAAAGCTTCGTTCAGTTGGAAACTTCTTTAAAAAACTACTGTTCCGGTGGAAGGTCACAGTGGTCCTTTGAGTATGAAACTGCGAGACCCCCTTCCCCCTTCCCATCACGTGATTCATTAAATAATTAATGCCGAGCTTGCAGAATAGATATGTATTCGTCAGGAAAATCGCAGCCATGGACTCCTTGTGTCTGACGTGAAATTCAACTGTCCTTTAAAAAACAAGCCTAGAGCTGAGGAGGGGGGGGGGGTGTAAAAAAAAAGAGGGAGAGAAAGAGCGAGAGGGAGAGAGAGAAAGAGGGGGAGAGGAGGAGAGAGGGAGAGGAGGCTGCAATAAAACAATTCTCAGGACCCACGAAGCCACGCCGAGGGCTGGATTATTGTAAGTAGCAGGGGCTTCCCAATTCCGAGCGTGTCTATATGTCCATGTAAATTTATTGTTTGTTATTAATGTTATTGTCGTAAAATGTGACAAATCGCCGTCTTCATTTCCTCCCATTTCTCTTCACATGGTGCTATGGATGTTTATACCCATCGAGGCATTTCATTGATATTTTTAGGAATATTCCCCTCTCTCCCTCTCTCTCCTCGCAACCTCCTTTTTTTTTTTTCCCCTCATCCCCCTTTCTTGATTTATTACAATAAACATGTCAGCAGCAGCGCGGCTGCCATTGTGTGTGTGTTTGTGAGAGAGTTGTGTTGTTTAGAGTGGTGGCCAAGATAAATCATTTCTGGAGTGAAAATGATGTGCAAGCGATGATATTTTAGAGCGGGGATCTCTCTCTGCCCCACTCCCTGGAGTTGATGATTTCAGGCGATTTACAGTAATAGATCAGCAGCTAATATGAAAGCTCTGGAGCTGGGGGTCTTAAATTACAGCATCTGTGATTACCAATTAAGGAGAGATTTGTATAAATTTGGGAAATCGGGAACGCCTCATTGCCATATAAACCTAGTAAAAAAGCACGACCTTAATATCAAAATCACAGCTCGGAGTCCTGCGCTGCAGCATCCCTTTCTCAACGATAACTCATTTTCTCTCCACTTTCCTCTCCCCATCCCCCGGCAGGACTCCTCGCTGGAGAACAAGCACAGGTTGCTTTAGCAAAGGCAATTGCTGGAGATGCTCCGTTTTAAACCAGGCACCGAAACCGGATTGAAATGCAACAAAAAAATTAAGAATCATTTTAAACCAAGACCAAACCAGAGCTTACCGCTGGGAGGTCGCTGCCTCGGAGAGGCGCGGATCTGGACCCAGGCAGGAAGGGGACTTTGCCCACGAAAGGCAGAACAAAGGGGGGCTATGGGAAGTGAGGCGCTGCCGAGGGACCCGGCCCAGGCGGGTTGTCCCACAGACAACAGCAGAAAGGGGGATAAGCTCCTCCCGGGTATCTGGTTGTGCTTTTGGAGCAGGAGGGTGACTTCGCGTGGATCGCTCGGGCTAGGATGGTGATGGATGGAGAGGCAGAGAATAGAGCTCTTATGATGAGAGCTGGAGAAGGTGCTCTCAGGAATGCTCTAGGAGCCCGGGCCTGTTATTTATCTTGAGAAAAGCAGAGGTCCGAGGAGCAAGAGCACCGAAATAAGCTTAAATAGTAGCAGAACCTGGCCGGCAGCTGTTACCTTCATAGCGATTCCTGTGCAGAACCCAGCAGAGCTCTACTAGGGGAATCTCTTTCAAGCCACTAAGGTAGCGAAGCTGAAGCTTTTTGGGGACGAGATGTAGGTCCCGAACGGGGGGCACCGGTACCTGCTCTCCTGTCAGCGCGGGGAGCGCATCCTCCGCGACAAAGCGGAGGTCGGGAGTCAGCACTGCCCTCCCCTCCCGTCTCCAAACTGGACCAAATTGGTCCTAACCGGGAGTGTTGAAAGGGAAGGAGGAAGTGGGAGATCGCATTTTTAAATATTTTACAAGCTCCAACATGCGAGGAGTCAATAAAACTGACAACAGGAGCAAAGATTAAATGTTCACACCGGATTCTCGGATGAGAATTCCCCGCTTTCCCCCCCTTCCCTTCCCTTTCCTCCGCTCTGCTCGCAGCCAAGTCTCACACCGCCCAAGAGGGGATATTTTACTCTGTCTGGCAGTGTAAACCTTTATGTAGCAAAATTAGAGGAACTCAGCGACTTTCATTAAATATTAAGGGAGATCCAGGGATGGTGATGGAGCCAGAAATACAGCACCATTCTCTGTCAAGCCCCGTATTAATTTAAGTTGTCGGCTTCAAATGGATGTAGACACACTCTTCCCCCCCCTCCCCCCCCCTTTCTTCACCCCCTTTATTTCATTCCGTGGTGGTTTGTTTTATTTGATGGCATTCCTAATTTTTTTGTTTCCTGTCGGTTTGGGACGTTGGGCGTGAGAAATCGGCCCTTGGCGGGGGGTGGCTGAGGGCTCGGTGCAGAG
>NW_009936215.1:28095-39160 GCF_000696875.1 Nestor notabilis | reverse complement strand
CCTTCCTTGCCCAGGCTGGGGGGTGCCCCGGTAAACGTGACCCAAGCCAGGGAGCGGTGCGCTGGAGTGTGTGGAAACAGGGATAATAAGCGCCAGGAAGGGCAGGATCGCCTCCGCAGCCTGACCCCGCAGGGGCCGTGCCCCTCGCACCCGCAGGAACCATCCCCTGTGGCATGCACTAAGACACTCGCCCTTTAATGTTTAGGTTTTTTTCCTTTTAAACTTTCTTTCTGTGAGTTTAACTTTGCCTTATAAATACTCTGTTTTAAAAAAAAATTATTATTTTAATGAGGTTTTAGTCACAGCACATCACTGTGCCAGTTTCTGGGGGCTGTAGGGGTGGGAGGGATTGTTGATTGCGCCGTGCAGAAGTGCCGCCCCGTGTATCCCTGACTTCCCAGGAGGACCTGTTCCCTGTGCTCCCGTTGGAAAGCTTGCGGTGGATTACCTGGTCCCTGTGTCTGCCAGTGTCTGTCAGTATTGTGGCCTAAACGTGTGTGCTTGGGGAACGGAGGCTGTTTAAAATACCAGCAGGAGTGCACTTGTAGCTGTTGCATGCTAACTGAGGAGAATACTGCTAAAGGATCCTTTGTTACAGTTATCATACCTATGGGTTTATCCTGTCAGCAAGAGAAGTTTAAGTGGCAATAAAAGTTGCAATCCAATCGAAAACAGCAATTACATTCCAGATACAGGTCAAAGCAGTGCTGAATATGACTTGCAACAAATGCTGTACGTTTGAAATTGTAAGGGCAGGGTTAGATTCAATTACTTGACAAGAATGATTCATCTTGATTTCTAGACTTCATTTCCTAGACTTCTGAAAACCAGAATGAATGTTGAAAGGACTTGTCATAACTTCAGGTTTTGAATGCTCGTTGATTTTTTTTTTTTTTTTTTTTTTTTATCTTGTTACTTATTTTTTAAACTAAGGAACTTGGTGAGGTAAATGTGCTGAGAGGAGTTGCATCTGTCATGTGTAGCGTGGTTTCCAGTTATAACAATGGCACTATGTTTGTATCACAGATGTGTGCAGATTGGTAATGCTCAGCAAAATAATGCTGCTGAAATAATGAATGCAAAATCTTTAAAACAGCACGAATAAAGCCTCTGTAACCTCCAGTCAGTTCGATAGGCGAAGTCAGTTGAAAATTACCTTTTGCTGCATTGGAAGCTCAGTCGGATAAAAGCAGTGAAACTTAAAAAAACCCAGCAAACAGAAAAACCCAAAACAAAACCAGACAAGCCAACAAAAAAGTGTGGAAAAAATAAACAGTCCTAAGAAAGCAATGCTATCATTGCCTTCTTTTTTCCCTCTTGAATAGTTCATAATTTTTTACTACTTTAGCAACAAAATGTCTTTTTGTTTGGTTTTGCTTTTTTGTTTCCACTGTGTCCCCCACACTGGTCTGATAGGCAGCCCTTTAGCTGATACATTGATTTCTATCTCTCTACCTGAATTCTGAAACAGTGTGTAGCTGAGTAGGTTTGTGGGTTTCTTTTTCCTCTAAGGTTTAAATGAGTTGCATTTTCACATGTTTGTGGAGCCCAGGATGGGCACATAGCATGAGATAACTACAGGTTGAGGTTTTAGGCCAAGCAGTCCTAGGCACCAGTTCAGAAATCAGATTTGAGCTGGTAAGCAGACCTTTGTGTCTGTGGAAGGAATCATTAGGGTGCCAGAGAGACACAAAAGACCATTTGGGTGGATTTTTTTTCTTTTCCCCTAAGGAGCTGGAGTCCAAGGGACCAAACTGGGGCCTTGTTAAAACATTTGCTGGTACTGCCTGTACAACAACATGTTTTCCATCAGTGTTGGTCAGAATAACAATGCTATGGTGTTTTGATGACACTGTGATTTTTTTTGTTTTAAGTCTTCCATTTTGAAGCTTAATGTTAGATTAAGTTGATGCTTCAGCACAGTTCTTAGTGTGCAGCGGTTCTTCAAAATTTCTACTGTGTTTTTTTTACTGGCGAGAGCTTTGTCTGTAAGACACTGTAAAAGTACTGGGGCTTCTTTAGTTCAGAGTAATCTTTGTGGTGGATGGTTTGTCTGCTTCTGCATGTTAAAATTCACTAAATGTGACCAGATTTGCAGATGGAAAAACAGGCGTTCACAGTCAAGTTTAGTGGTTTTGAAGGCCCCTGGAAATTAAGTGCAAAGTTGATTAAGACAGTTGTCTTTCTTATTTATATATGTATATATATGTATATATACAAATCATGTCAATTAAGAACAGAAATATTGTCAGGTGTGGGGTAGGGTTTGTGGGCATTTTCACTGTTGAATAATTTCTTCTCTCTGAAAGAATTATCTTTTATGCCAGAGGCTAGACATGGATTATGATCTTTAACAACCAGTAGAATTGTTAATATTAGTGGAAATAATTCTTATAACTTCTTGATTATATTTTAATATACTTCTAGACAACTGAATTTTCGAAGCAGATAGGATCATGGAGTTAATTAACTTTGTTCGTTGCAGTACCACCTTGAATGTTTAAACCAGGCTGTTCCTGGATGAGAGATGTCCAAGAGAAATCCTGGATGCCGCAGGAAGCGGTGAAAGTGATTCTCAAGGTGGCAGGCAGTCTTTTCTGTGTGTTAGTACTAGAGGAGTGCCCCAGCGTGGTGCCAGTTAGATGTGCCATGAGCTGGATGTAACACTAAGATCCTATCTGCCAGCTGGAAATCCCTGTACCTTTTGCTGTGGAACTGTTGCCAGACTTTAATTTGGTAACGTAACTGAGGATCTAAATTCTCTCTGTAGACATGGCTTGCTTATTTACTTTCTAACCTAAATTGTTCTATATTGTTGCTTGGGTACTGAGAAATTACTGTGTTCCTCTTGATAGGAGACTGCGCTGAATACAGTAATTTTCTACGCGTGACCTTTAAACATTGTGAAATCCTTCTAGAGGAAAGATGTATAAATGTAAGGAACCTAGGGTTGTAATACTCATTCCTTACTTGGACAAATCCCCTGCTGAAGTTCATTAGAAGCGTGAGTAAGGAATGCTGAATAGAACCCTAACATACTGTGTTACAGAGCGAACTGGTAATGAACTCTATATTTAGGTTGCCTAATAGTTTCCATTATAAAGAAATTGTATGATCTCTTTGAGAAGCTCTATTGTTTGCAGAAGCCGTTGAAGTTTGGCAAGAGGAAGAGTCCTTAGGCTAAATAAGTGGTTTGATTTCCTTGCCCTGTGAAATTGTTTAAATTTTGCTGAGACGTAAACACTTGAAAATCATGATTCCTCCTCTGTCCCTTGTGGTGTACAGAAAAGTAAAGTAACTGCTAGAATGCTGAAAAACTGGTGTCACTGTAAAAGCAATCCCGGAAATGATATTATGCTGAAAACCTGGAAGGGAATTGTTTGGCTCTTGGGAAGGTTACAGTGGGGTTGCTGAATTTTGTCTGACTCTCACAATTACTGCTTTGCCAAAAGAAAGTTGCCTCCATGGGCACACTACCATTTCTCCTCTTTCTTTCCTTCTTCTCTTCATGACATCTTCTGAACCAGGAGTACACCAGTACTGGCTGATCTTCAAGAGTTGGGCTGGATCCCTGGACAGACCTTACTGCAGCATTTGCTCCCAGCTTGTCTGTCTTTCAATAGGTGTTTGGTTGGGGTTTGTTTTTGTTTTGTTTTCTTGCCAGCTAATGGGTTAGTAATTGTAATTTAAACGTGTTGTAAAGCTGAAGATTAGGAGTTCCAGTGCTGCTGGGAAGAAGTAGCAAAAGGACTAGCATTCTCTCTAAAGGGTTGTATGCTTGTTGCTCTCGCCTGTCTTCTAGGAGGCTGTGTAGTGCTCCATCACCTCTTTGTTCCATCTTCCTCAGATCATATTAATGCTGTTGTTATTCAGTTAGTGACAGCATCCAGATTTAAAATTACCTATTGCTTTGCTTTTCTTGGTGTGGTTTTGGTGCATGTGTATTATGGTCTAGTCTCTAGTTGCAGGATACCATTCTTTATTCCATGCTGTGCTTTTCCATCCTTCCAGTGTGAAGGATGAGCATTTAGGGGAGTGTAGTAAAGAGCTACAGGAGGAACTGCAAATCAGCTTCCTAAATTTTGAAATGCTTGGCATAATACTCTGCTGTGTAAATAAAGGAAAAAAAGAGGAATATGTGCTCAATTTCCCCTTTTCAGAGTCGATAGCATTCTGTGACTTTTAAATTAGGAAAAAGGGCAGAATTCCAAAGGATATTTTCACTAATAGTATTCTCTTAGCTAGTAATAGAAGAGAAGGTTTGTTGTACAATGTTGTAACTACTTTATCCTTGTTATGGTTTTACTTAATTTTAATTTTTAGAACTACTTTTATAGCTTGCTTTGAATTCAGTAAAACCTTAATCTTACCTATAAATCTGTGAGACTTGGTGCATACTATTCAAGCCCAAAGTATTTTCCTTTTTTTGGGGGGGCTGGTGGTGGAAAGGAGGAGGCAGATTAGGGATATAAACCAGGTAAAAGTGGCTTCTTTGAAGTTGCTTTTGGGTTTGGGATGTTTTTTGGTTGTTTTTGGTTTTTTTTGGTTTTGTTTTGTTTTAGGCATTCTTCTGGTACACATGCGGGGTGAGCTGCTATATGTAATATCATTTACATGAAATAGCCCCTGAAATCTGTAGCCAGAATAAGAAAGCCACCTCTAGTCAGGATGAATTTCTGTGGATTTGGGATCCATACCTCTTCACATCCTGTACTGCTGAAGTAGACACATATAACCAGCCGAGTGGGGCATGGCTTCTGTGCATTGTGCTCTACTGATCTCTGTTACTGGATTGTTCCTTTTCTCCCCGCCTAAGGTATGAAAAGCCAAGTTTAAATCACAGCAGGCAGAAGAGTCTGAGGTATAAGGAACTAGGATGCCATCTTTGTACATTTGCTTGATATTTGGTCTGTGCTCCTTGATTGTGCCTGAGACTGTGGCCATTCAATATATGCATGTATTTTATGAGCATGTCTGACAGCCTTCTAAATATATGGGATACAGGTCTCTACTTGAAACTGTCACGAGTTTGTTTTATGCTTTGAGAAGCATAAATAAAATGTTTAATTTTTTAACTTGGATATCAAGGTCATTTTTCTTCAGAAAACATGTGCAATTTGTTTAGTCATGTACCATCTGGATGTTTATAAGCACAAATCAGTTACATTTAACCAAATGTGGTATTTGTATTTCTGTTGAAATGCAGTGCTGCTCAGAACAGGGAGTTGGTGCTTATCTTGTATATCTGGTTTAACATGTCTGGTTTACAACAGCTTGTTAAGGACTCTCTCTTCTGCCTTCCAGTATGCAGCGTGTGTGCGCACATGCGCACGCGTGTGTCAGGGGGAAGGTTGTGAAGGAGAGAAAGAGGAAGAACCGCCCGTCATGCTGATTTTACAGATACATGACTGAATCAAGCTTAACAGACTGAAGAGCTGTTCCTTACTTGTGGTAGTTTGGAGAAGGAAATATTTGCAGGAATGAAGTGAGTGGAAAAGTCATATATAATCCATATTTTACCAAGCTCTGTATTACAAGTTTTATGTTTTAGCTTAAATATTAAATTATGAAGAGAATAATGAATAAATAATTCTCTTTTGCTCTGCAGATAGTCAGGAAATCTAGTAATTCTGGACTTCCAGTCTTCTTTTTAAAAAAGATTTTTAAAAGTATCCATTGGAATTATTTAGGAATTTATTTAGAAATTATTTTCCCTGAAAACCATAGTGAAACTTAGGAATTTTGTACACCAACTTGAATGAGGTTTTTTCTATCTAAAACAACAAAGTGATTCTTATTGATTGGGGTGGCTCTTTTGATGCTGTTGATAGGTGTAGCTTGTATGGGCAATAGAGAGTGCAACGAGCAGCCAATCAGAGGAAAATAAAGCTTATATTTTAGAGGTTGGTTTTGGTTTGGTTTGTGGTGGTTTGTTTAAGTTTAATTCAACTATTGTTAAATCTGTGTAGTTTTGAACCTGACAGATACTTTAATCCATTGTTCTAAACAGCTCATGACAAAAATGTGCTTTTTTTTCTTCTGAAGCTGGAGCTTGGTATTTTTGGTTTGAGGTTTGTTTGGGGTTTTTCTGTAACTCCCAAATGAACAGTACTTCATTTGATACTGATCTAAGACCTGTCAGGCTCTGTCTGATCTAACTTTGGTGGTTGATTTAAGCCTAGTTTAATTGTTTCTTTTTGCATCATATTGAGAATAGTAGTTGTATCAACAGTTACATTTGGCTAGAAATTTAGGTAGCTGTCATTGTTCTATAGGTATATACCTTATGTAATTAAAAATACCCACAAACCTATTGCTTTCTATAAACTTTCTGTGTTCCCTTCCTATGATAACTAATGATATCAAAGCTGCTGAATAGGAAGAAAAGCTTCTTAGCCCTCTGTTTCCAAGATCTTGGATCTGAACATGGGTTTAAGAGACATGCTCTCTGGAAGGCCAACTTTGTTAACAGGCACTGCAGGGTCAGAGGTAGGTTCTGCAAGTTAAGAATGTTTTGTTCAACTGAATTGTACCAAAGCCAAGCAAAACAGGTGAGCATTTGTTTTCCACAGTTACTGAAATAGTAAAAGCTCTGAATACATCTGAGTTCTTTATAGGGATGGTTCTATGAAGGCTAACATGTCTTATTTAGCTTATCCATGTTGCCCTAGGAACTCAGGTCTTCCAGTGAGCTAGACCCTTTCCCATACTGAAAAAGAATCAGTAAACTTGGGCAACGACTAACATAATTTTTGTTCTAAGAAGTCTCCAGCGAAGGAGACTGTAACTCCTTTATACAGCTTTTTTATGGTGCTTTTTTCACCCTTGAATTTTTTCCAGATATCTAACTTACTTACGTGTTCATTAAGTTAAGTTGATTTATACTCCCCCTATCCCCAGTGAATTATCCGCTATATTTGTAGTTCTTTGGTTGCTGGGTTATGGTTTCCATGTTCACCCACTTTCTCTAATTCTTTCTTAAGGAAACGAAATTTCAGCAGTCTTAGAGGTGGCATTTTTCTTCAGTTTATATCACAATTCTTTATTCTTGACTCTTCAGTTGACACGTGTTTTTTACAGTAGTGGCCCAGAATGAGGACATACCTACAGCTGAGTCATTGCCAGTGTAAGGTTTAGTGAGACTGTGGCTTTCCAGAATTCTGCTAAACTGTGATGTCTGATATTGGTGCTTCCCTGAATGAGGCTTTTTCCTCTTGTGCAATATTATCATGATGTTGGCTTCTCTGTGTCTCACTATCTACTCAATTCAGTACAGTCCGGTGTCCTTTTATCTTCTGTCTTACTTAAGCGCAGGGCTTTTTGTATGCAGTTATGAGGCCTGTGGTACTTTATACTGTCCTCCTTGGATTTCATTTTTTCGATTTTTTGAGTCTTGTTAATTCAAGATCATCTTGGCAGATAGTTCTCACCACCTTTCAGCTTGGTGCTGTTTGCTTATTCCATTCCTTATTCTTTTGTCCGAAACACGATTAAGAATATTAAATAGAACCTCACTATAAATGCTCTCCTACATCTACAGCTGGTGGTTGAGAACTATTAAAACTAAACAAGCAAAATGTAATTTTGAACTTCATTCTGCACAACTTTGTCTCAGTTGAAGTCTAGCTTGAGTAGGATAACGTATTTCTGATTTCATTGCAAGTCAAGACTTGGGAAGTTGTATTGCTTTTCTCCTGGTCACTAGGACAGTTGGTCTATTCAAGAGAGAAACTAGACTGTGTCAAGCCAATTGGCTTTATCCTTTAACGCTCCCAATTGTTAAATAATGTCATTCTAGTATCTTTCTGAAACTTGAGTTAGGCCGACTCGCCTTGTACTTCCTGAAATCTTACACACCATTTTGGGATTGCTTTTTTACCTGTTCTTTTTCTCCCTCTTATGCAGTACTTGATGACATTCCTCCTTCTTTCCATAGTTCTCTAAACAATTTGTTTCTTGGGGTGAATTTCTTTAGATGCTGTTGACTGTCAAATATATAACATTCAGTAGCCTGGTCTGTTTCTTATTCTAATTTGTACTTGTATCCCCTTGTTTAATTTGGTTATATGGTGTTAAACTTCTGTGTGAAGACTGAAGCAAAGAAGCCTTTATGCCATCTGGTATTTGCTTTCTTTCCATGTTTGATAATGGATATCTTTCTATTTCCATGTTCAAGTACTTTCCTTTGGGGCATAAGTAGTGAGTGTTTCAATGTGTTTAGCTTTTTTTCTTTAGTGGAAATGTCATCTTTGTTTTTAGTACCACCAGTGGTATTCTTGCTCATTCTGGGGAAAATGTATTAGCTGTCCTAGACTGAAAGCTACTGAGATTTGAATAAACACCTACAATTAGATTAAGTATGTTAAAAGAGAAACTAGCTGATAAGAAGAAAGCTCTTTTATCGCTTGCAGAGTGATGAGAAGTTTCATTTTCTGTCCTATAACTTTTTATAACAATTTTTCCTTTACTGTTGTGACAGCCCACTGTGCCTGTTCCTGTGATAAAGTGTCCATACATTTCATCTTGAAAGTCGGGTTAGGATAGTATGCTTTGCAGAAAAGTTTCTCAGAGTATCAAATGATGTCTTGTTAGCTGATACAGTCAGCTACAAAATATTTTCAAAGTAGGCTAGTGGAACAAAATATTAAGTGATCGTTTTTAATGCTTTCATGCAATAGCTTATCCTAGTTTAAGTAGGACAGAGACATCCTGAGGATTGTCTGTTCTCTGTGATGTGCATTCCACTGGTATGTGGTACGTTGATGTAGAGCAGGCTTGAACTTGGAGAGTTCAACTGCAGAATGTTGTTGGTAGGCTTTCAGCTGGCAAACTTTCCATCAGAAGTCAGATTGAAGACTACGAGATACAACCTTGACGTCTGCTACAAGTCTTTTCTTGTTTTCTTAAGAGTTAGGGGTGGAGAAGAAAGGAACAATTGAAAATTTTCCTGTTCTAACTTACTAGAACTTTGGGACTTCAAACTTTATCATAATCCTTGAATATACTTTATCTGAACTGCACAAGTCAAATGACAGTGCTTGATAGAAAAAAAACCACATGAATGAGTGGGGGGGTTAAAATTTACTTTAAAAATAGAGTTCCTAGAAGTTGAAAAATAAAGTTGCTTTGACACACTCAGGAAAAGGAAAGTTGTTTCTTACAGACATCATTGAATTCTGTGGTGAGGGTTGTAAGCTCAAATTCTGTAATTGAGTAAGAAGGGAAAAAGAAAAGGTTAGGGCTCACAATTGTGGCATCTTTTTCTAATATACATCTTTTCTGAAGAGCATTTTGGAGACTTGTTTTTTTTAGACAGTGTGTAGTGTTTTCTCCTACTTAAGGAGGACATCTTCATGAGGCTGACTGAATGGAAGAAGGTTCTAGAACACTGCAGCCTTCTGGGAAGATCACACAGAAGTGCAGAACAAATAAGATGGGTCAGAAGCAATCTCCTTCCTGCTTGGTCCCAAAACTAGCTGTGCCAAGTATTCACCCTGTTTTGTGCAATGGTAACTGTGCTGCTGCCTCAGCATGAACCTCATGTTTTGCGTGTGTGTTTTTGCATAGGTGCAAGAAGCATCACAGTTTCTACAGGAAGGGAACAGAGGAGCAGCCTGGAGGATCCAATCCTCTGTGGGATTGGAAGTTGGGAGAGGTCACTCCCCCATGAATCCCAAGGATCTAGGGGTAAAAAACACTGTAACCACTGCCTTCTCTGCAGGCGTCCAAATGCTGCCTCCTCAGGGGATGATGTTAAGGAAATTGAGCTTTCTGACCCCTGCTTACATGTAGCACGTTGTTATCTAGGAAACATAAATTGGTTGATACCCATATGTTTCTCAAACAGGGTATTTTTAATATAGCTGTCACGCTGAGCATCGGTGAACTGCAGTTTGTGGCATATAGAGAAGAATTTAAGAGGCTGAATCCTTAAGACTGGTTGTTGGAAAGGTAACATTTGATGGCTGCTTTAAAAACTATCTGTGAAGATGAAATGGGCTTTATAAAGGTTCTGATATGGATATTTCTTCTCAGGGCAGGCTGTTGTGCAGTGTACCAGTTGTCTTCAGGAGGCTTGATGCTGGCCTCATCTGTTAAATGTCATCTGGAAAATAGGGCATTCCCTTTAAGGGAATGATTAAATAGGGACACTGCCTCAAGGGGTAGTTTTCTGCACATTTATACAGTGACTGATAAAACCATATGGGTTTTTTAAGTCTGTTCTAATTGAATCAGCTTTTATTGAAAGACAGAATTGCTAGAAATGCACTGAATGGATGAATTCCAAGTAAATGATTCACATTTTAAACCAGTTAGGAATATGAAAACACTGACTGAAAGTTAGAATACAGATATACATAGAAGGTGTAGGAATTGCAATATGCATATGGATCTATATTATGTTTTCCCATACAGACCACTAGCTCCACTGTTTGCACTGTCATAATTATTCAGTTGTATTATTTGTGGAGGCAGTGTAATACACTGTTAACATTCTAGGACATGACAGAAGGGATGGTAATGAGGAAAACTAAATTCCGATAAGAACGTAAATTATCAGTGTTGAAGATGCATTTAATCATGAACTACTTCAATGTAGAAATAAAGACTAGTTTCTCACAAGATGGCTTTGTGTGGTGATTAGTGCGAGCATATTCATGTGACACGGCAAGCTAAACATAGTTTAATCTGATAGTTTTTATTCTATGAATAGCTTAATGGAGTACTGATGACTGAGGGAGGGTGAGCTGATGTGTCAGAATCCAAAGGCTGCTGCTTCTGCTAGTGATTTAATTTAATTGCTAGCAATCACTGTACTTGCATTACAAGAATGGGTAATAGGAAATATTCTTTGCTTTTCATAATGTGACTTCAGCTGCTAAAAATTAGGAGCAGCATCATTACATGACCTGATAACTTCTGTGTAGACCAGGGTTTGCAAGATCTAATTGGGCACAGTGTTTGCAGCACTACTTAGTATACACAGTGTTCCTGTCAATTTCCCATTTGCTTTAGATAAGATTACTGATGTGCTTATGCAGAAATTTACCTCCTGCCCCCCCCC
>NW_009936215.1:0-28064 GCF_000696875.1 Nestor notabilis | reverse complement strand
CCCCCCCTTTTTTTGTCATCTTTCTTTGGTGTTAGGAGGCAAGTTGTGGTCTGGTTGTGCTTGTTCATAAAAATCAGCAATGGTAATGGAACAAATGTTTGTGCTGGGTTTTTAGTGAAGTTGAAAAAGCAGTTTTCTTTATTCTGGAATACTACTTCCTTAGTATTTTGGCAGCACCTAGAAGCTCTTGTTGCACAAGTTGCCAATTAAAGAGCTTGTGGAATAGGTATGATACTCCATTAAAAGATAAATGTGATTAAAATAGTAAATTTTTCCTACGTATCAAATCTAGGAAAAAAAAGTTACTAGTTGAAAAATTGCCTGATGGAAGCAAATAAAGTCTCAAAACACTGTAGCTACTAATCTGCAAATATGTGGAAGGATATGTTAAAAGCTGTTGAGTGTTTTGTGATAATTCTCTCTAATTATTTGGGAATGAGTAAGTCTGGAAAATGTTTCACACTTTAAGTGTTTACGGTCAAACTACCACTTGAAAATATCATCGGCTTTTTGAGACATGAAGAGAGATCAGTCAAAAAGATATGGAAATGGATAGGGTAAAAATAGGGAATTTTTTTGTCTTGATTTCTGTATAGCCAGATTGCATGTACTTACACCTTAACAATACAGATTTGTGCATAAACTGAAATGAACAGCCTGAAATGAACAGCCTAAAATGTAAGACACAAACTTTTGCCTTCTTCCTTGAAGCTTAGTAAGATTCTGCCATTCACTATGTGTCAAATTGACTGTTGGCTGTCTGCGTCATTATGTGTGGACAGTTCTATTGATTTCTTTCTATATTATAAAGAAATTAAGTAACAATTTCTTGACTCTTAGGAAATACTTCACCTGTGCATTTGTAAGCCATGATAACAAGATGACCATGCTAAATTAAATTTGGTTCCATTTATTTTATTTAAAGCTGTCAACACCATTGCAATATCCATATAAATACAGGCATTGGCCTTCCTACATTTTTCATGGATTCCTAGTCTTTAAAAAAACCCAACCAGGCAATCTCTTTGAAGTTAAGTCCTTTGCAGGCAGGGAGCAGCTCAAAACAAGGAAGACGTGGGTAGCTGTGTGTGTATTTAAGTTTTCTCTCTGTCTGGGTGAAGTCGCTTACATTTGCTATAATTAAAGCCAGTAACAATGGGAGGGAAAAGAAACTCTGAAGAGGTATAGATGCAAAAATCATTAGCGTAATTGTAACCTGATTTGCAGAAAGACTTCTGAAAAAGAAAGAAAACATGCCTGAGGAAGAAGGAATGTTAATTACTTGGTATTTTTTAAGTAACTTGTTATCAGTGGATTAGAGTGAGGGGACGGATATAACTATTAAAAAGAAGTGACTAGTGGATGGAAGGAAAGTTCATTTACTTCTTAGTAACTTCTACTTTAAGGTATTGTGTTCTTACAGAAATTGAATTTGAAATATAATGTGTGTGTGTATATACCTGTATTTCATTCTGGAGCCATTTAGACCTTCTGGCGTCTAAATCTGTATCATCAGTCCGTCATGGAAAAGTCACATTCCAAAGCTGCTGGTTGTAACCTGTCCTGTGATCTTCAGAGTAAAAAGCTCTCTAAGCTGTATAACAGTTACGGTTAGAACTTTGCATAATTAATGTCTTTTTGAAAACACACAGGAAGTGTATCATATAAAATGTTGCTGCAATATTTAACTATAGCTGTACCCTGTGAAAGTTACTGACATAAGTGCTGTAACATTCATACCCAAGTGAAGATATTCTTCTAATAATGTGTTACAAGAGTAGTCTTTCACTTGGAAAATCTTCTACTTAAAACAATTTCTTCATATTCTTCTTTTTGTCTGTCTGTTTAAGAAGCTGTTATGGTAAAATCATGCATCTTTCCAGCTGACTCCCTCTATACATCTGCTTGCTTTGGAGAATAGGAACTTTTTGTTTTTAAACTAAGAGTTCTAATTACTGTGTTATATTTGAGAATGTTGACCTTAGTAGCTGGAGAAATGAGGACATGTGGTGAAGGAGATATAAGCAGGGACTAGCAAGAATATGATGATGAAGTAGAAAGTATGCAAAGATAAGTTTTTCTTGAAATTTCAGTAATGACCATGAGCTAGAAAAATGGAGATTAGAGTATTACTGTGGATATCAGATTTCTATTAGCTTCTTGAGACATTAATACTTAGGATAGACGTGAGTGGAAAATGATCTTCAAATAAATTGTAAGATATTTAAAGCCTGTACATTTGTACTGGGAAATGATCCAGTCTCATAATGAAAGAACAGAGTAGGATTTGAATGATTCAACTTTGTTCTCAACAAGATTCTAATGTGCTTAACTGTATTCTGTTTAGAGTTTTGAAAGACATGTACGATACAAACATCAGCAAAACAGGATTTTTATTAGGGCTTCGTTAACCTTATTTCTTCTAAGATAGAAGTAAAAATTAGAGGTGTTAATCAGACAGAAAGTGGAGGCATTGTCGTGACAGTACTCTAGTACTCGTATTTCTTTGTGACTGTCAAGAGATTTGGGGAAAGTTGCTTTTTAAGCCATTGTCCTTTGTAAGTAGTAAATGAAGAGGGTGGGATACAGGAAAACTTGCAGAAGAGCTGACTGATTTTCTCTGATATGTGGTGAGTGTTTCTTAAGTATTTTTCCTACAAGCTGACTGAGCTTGTTCTCTTAGGCTTTGCCTGAAGATACTTAATTGAGAAACCTGATTTTGATTTTAGTTTAGAACTGTGACAACCATTCTGGGTTTAATCAGTACTGCATCAGCATAACCTATGTTTATAATGCAGCTTTTGGAACAAATGCCAAAGGCTGTGTGTGGAGTTTGGAAAAGCCAAAGCTTTTGTATAAATGAGTTAGGTACTGTTTGTAAGGCCTTTTGGGAGTCACAATTTTGGTAATTCATGAAACACCCTGGAGAGTGAAATTCAGGGCACCGTTTGACTAGATTACTTACTGGCAGAATGAGTTCTGCCATGCCTTGGTGGTGGGACAGAAGAGATTGCAGAAGTGTGAACGAAGCTGATGTTCAAAAACCTGCTGGACTTACTAATTGAGTCTTGTGCAGTGAGGGCCTTAAAGCAACAAGAAGTGAAGTAGATTTGGGAACTTCCGTTAGCTTAGAAGCATTTATTCTGTCCTCTGAATCACCTGAAAGGGAAGAATACTTTGTATTTGAAGAATAATGTGGATTTTCATTTTTGAGGAAAGGGTTCTGTGACCAAGGGCAAGACAAAATCAGTGAGGTTTCTATTCCAGGTATTTCTAACGTCTCTTTTTTTTGAGGGATAAATCTGCTGTCTTGAACAAAAGGTCAGTATCTCCCTGCAGGGAAGAGAAGTTTAGATAAATGGTACTGCTTAAGGATCAGGGGTGCCTTTGAGAAAAACCTTTTTTAGTTTCTGAAACCTGTTTGGGTTTGTTTTGGTTTTTTAAGAAGTGACAATCTTTTACAATGGAAGAAAGGACAATTTGTGTGCAAAGTTGAAATTATGGAATGTATAGGATACTGTGTAGAGTTTATACATAAAAGCAAGTGAAGAATTTTGAAGAAATACCACAGACTTTGTTTTGCTCAGGAGCTGAGAATGAAAATATGGTAGGAGATAAGATATTGCTGATCAGCCTGAAAGCTCAAATTGTTCTGATGAATAAATGAGTACTGGTACATAATAGTTACCTGTTCTGTTTAATAGTATGAACATTTTATCTGTTTCATTGAATCCTTCTATCATTTCAAAAAGAAGCTTCTTGGTATCTGGAAGAGAAACCCAAAACAGATCAATAGTGTATTGGGCAGCTACGACATTACATCCTTCTGTAGGAATAGTGTTTCACCCTCAGTTTCTTCCTGATTTCTAGAATGGGGCAAGATGTGTGTAATTTCAGAGGAAACCAGGGAGTAAGAGGAATTTGAAAACAGAATTTTTATCAGCTAAGATATAAGTAAAACTGGACTAGAATATTGCTCTAGTTATCAGAGGAAGTGTGGCAAGTAAAGTGATCAGAGCTCAATAGTAGGCTTAAATATCTGACTTAACGTGATATTCTAAAAGTTTTTACATATGTTGCAGGTGGCACTTTCTTTACAAAATAGATGATTTGCCACTGCAGACAGGATTAGCCTCCAGCAAGGGCTTTTTGTCTGAACTGGAACCAGGAGGTGGATAGACTTGAGAAGAGGGAAGGATCATACTGGAATAGAAGCTCTGCTTGACAGATACTATTCTGGATCCAGGTTATCTGTTGAAGAATATTTTTCAGCTTGATTGAAAGCTGAGGTGACAGCATTTCCTTAATTTAGACACGTTCTGTTAAGACTGAGAAACTGTAATTTTAATACTTCTACAGTAATAAATACACAAAGCAGAGGAGATTTAGCTTCAAGAGTGTGCTTTTGAGTATGTCTCGTATTCTTCAGAATATCTGGACCCTGCAAATCACGTGCTATAGATGACAATACATTTTTTCCGCAACAGGTTGAAAAGGTGTATATATTCAGCACTTGCACTTAATTATAGCATGTTTTTCTATGCAGAAAAGCATAGGTTATGTTCTGAGGTATGTGGCTGCAGAGAGGATACGGGTACTGGTTCTGTGTGGACCAGTCCAACTCCAGCGTGGCTCACACCGAATCAAAGCTAAGCTGTTGGCTGTGCTGTTGGACTGTTGATGTCGCTGTGCTGTGCTCCTCAGCAGTCTTATTAGCTTGGCTGCACTGTGTGCTGCTTGGCAGTCTTACTTGGTTGGCTCTGTGTGTTCAGGATATGTAGCACCAAACACGTGAAATCTTCTCCTGACCCGGCACACAGGAGTGCATCGTGCTGACGCTGGACTTGCTTGAGATGTAGCTAGATTTGGGGTTGGTTCATGGAAAACTAACAATTGCCCACGTCATGCTCTCTGTTTCCAGACTGTAGCAGACGGACCCTAGAGCTGGTTTGACAGATACGTAGCTCAGGTCTGTCTCTGAGATTTGAGCTCGTGCTCTGAGCAGTGCAGGAGACATGAAGACTGCTTCATGGACTCGTGATGGCTGTAAAAGCAGCACTGTGCAAATGTAGTTGTGCTGTGAATAAATTAAATAAACTCAGACAGACCCCAAGATGCCTCGGCATTAAGCCAGTTTGGTCGTCTGCATGTTGAATGCACAACTCGAGCTACTGAGAGCTTGCTGTGCTTCTGCTGTGTATGTTGATTATTAGTATTATACATAGATCTTTTTCTACTTTGTATAATGAGACGAAGTTATTTCACTATATCAAATTAGTCAGAATTCTTTTTACTTAGACTGTCGGTGAATGCTAGGTGAGGGAAATTAAGGAATCGTGTACTGCTGTGAGATGTCCAAAGTGACTTATGAGCAGGAAGGTAATGTGTTGGGTTCTGGGAGAGGGAAATGACTTGGGGCAAAAGTTCCAGATATCATTTGGTCTAGTGCACTGCATGTAGTCTTGAATGAAGATTGTTCATCTCTAAGCATGTATATTGCTATTTTTTTTTTAAATAATGCCAACAGTGAAAACTAGTCCATCTATCTCAGTATTAAATGTTTGCTCCCTTTGAGAGCATCAGTGTTGAATGAGTTTCTTCACACAAAATCTAAATAGACAAGGCTCTGCAGCTTCTGTAAATATACTCTCTAAACCAGATAAAATCCTGTAAAATAAAATGTAGTCACATCCAGCAACAAGAAGAATAGAGTTAAAATGACGACATCCTTGTCATTTAGCATTAATGGAGATTACAGAGAAGACAAAAACTGTCTCCTTGAATGTTTGTATTACTGTCTGTTGGCTTTTTAAAAAAGCAGAAATGTAAGTTTTCCTTATTTTTCGAAGGAGATTATGAAGTGAGTATTTGTATGCAGGACCTTGAAAGCAGCACTGAAATTAAATAATTAATAAAACTGTAATGGATGAGGTTGGAATAGAAATGTAGGTAGAAGTATGGCTGATGTTAATGTAGAAGAAAGGTAACACTGGCTGTAAAGGAAAACTAAGTGATAGATAAAGAGAGGCAAAATTTTTGGAGTTGTGATGTTTAGTGATCTCTTGGAAGCTCAGTAAATCAGTTTGTTGGTACAGCTGCAGTGCTTAGGGACTAAACTATAAAGTTCACCTCCTTTGGAAAGAGTTGATAGGTCTTATCTTTTGTAATAGCATATAATCTCTTTATTAGTGTTCCACTTAAAATGACTGAAGCGAAATTATTAGAAAAAAAATGCAAAGTTTTGAGGGGCTAAGCAATATGTATTGTATTTATGAACATTTCTACCTCTAGTTCTAGATTCTTCAGTTGTAAAGTCACTCCCAGTGACAGAGGCAAAAATTTTTGTAGTTGTAATGCAGAAGTTTATAGAGCTTCTTTCTAAAGAAGTGCTCTTGAGTATGTTCAAAAAGCAAATTACTATAAACATATTGATGAAGTAAAAGGCAGTGTTAACATTGTCCCTATCTACTTAATCTGCAGCAGCCTATTACAAGGAGTCTTTAACTCCTTTTGAAAACCAGTAATTTAAAATGTCGTATGTTGGCAAATCATCAAAATCAATTTCCTGTTACAGGAATAGTTTTTCTTCCATTTATCTTCTCTGAGAGAAGGCTTTCTCTCCATGAATTCTTTCATGCTTGAATGACATGATTCAGCTCCTGCTAAATCATGAACAATTCTATCAGGTTAAAGCTTCATGAGTGGTCAAGTTATCTCCTGAAGCCTGTTTGGCTTGCAAAGCCCTTGCTTGCAGTTCAGTAGCCCCTCTTGAGTACCTGTGGCAAGGGAGGTGATAAGGAATGCTTGAAAGACACTATCAGTGTTCAGAGATGTGAATTGTATTTTTTTTTCCCCTCAAATTTTTAAGATAAAACCACTGAATGCCTCATTTAAGCAATTGGGAAGTGACAAAGCAGGTAAGAAATTGCAGAACATAGATACAACTGATAGCTGTAGAAATAATTGACAACAAAAAGGTGGGTGTTTAATTGCAAGGAATACAATATTTGAGTGGAATTCTTTGTCACAGCAAAACCAGTTAGAAACTCTATATTAATTTTTAGTGCATCCTTCCAAATGTGATTTCTCTGTGGGTTTTCTTTGTCTTAACTGACTTTTATTCCTTATGGTAAAGATCTTTTTTGTCATTTGGTTAATGGCACTAGAAAAAGTAGTTCTAAGATTAATTTCCTAGCTGTTGCAAATTGAGAACTCCTAAAATAGTTGGCTAAGAATTTTTTTTCCCTCTCTCTAGACCTTTTTAGCAAGTTTCCATGATCATGGTGTTATCCATAGTCCTGAGCGATAATTATGTCTATGTGTAGAAGTTCACTGCTGTCTAACTTCAACTCGTCAGATCATTCTGTCAGATCACTGTGTAGTAATGTCAGGATTGTCACTTGGCCATCACTAGAAATATTAACTCCCCACATCCCTATGTCCTGGAACAATCTTCAAGACAGATTATCAGTTCTGTTTATATACCGCAAGTGTTTTCCACCTGAAATTGTAAGCTTGTGAAGCAATTGCACCTTGGTGGTTCTTGCTTTGTTATGATAAAAGATCAAAACAGTTCTGAGGCAGAAGTTTTCTTAACAATGTCCTATGTACTCTGCTAATGTAAACAGTTGTAGTCCATTGAGACATTTCGGTGATTCCGGACTCTCTATACTGTGTGTTTTCCAAGGTCCTGGTTGCAATGGTCTCATGGAAAACATGTAGTCATGTATTTGCCAGTTGATATAAGCTGGGTAGTTTTCACTAAGTGACCTGTTGCTAATCTTTGTCTCTCCATGAGTTAGCATGGGCTTAGTTCTTGCTAACTGTGAACTAATTATGAATCGTATACAGTAGTCTAGGTTTTAACCTAAAGTTCTGCTGTGTTGACATTTTCAGTAGTCTTTATTTTTACTTTAATTCATTAAAAACTTGCTCTGAAGACTTATGTAATCTCAGCTGGTTTATATTAACCACCTTTCCCACACTTTATGGATTCTTGTAACTTGGCTTTCACTCTGTAACATGAACTATTGCAATCATTACTGAAAATACAACTTGCTAATGGGAGTTGCCTTGATTTTTCTGCCTTTTTTTATTTTACTGTTCACTTCACCTGAGCAAAAAGTGCTGGTAGTGTGATCATGTGGGTCGGGATAAATAAATATGTGTAAGAGCTCATGCCTTCTGTTGCTTCAGTAACTGGTTTGTATTTTCAGACTATCACAGTGCATATAATTTGTGCTTTTTCTATTTAAAAAACCCAACAACACAACCCAGCTGACAAAACCCAAGAGCTTGGCAGGGTAAGCGGTCTTTTGGAGAAGAAATTTGCATCTTCAAAGTCTCAATAGAACCACAGAATCTTCCTTTGTGTATGTCATGACTTGAAATTTCTTAATTCCCAGATCTCAAAATAAATAAATTCACTTGCATTGGGAAGAGTAAAATGTTTCATTTCAAATTAAAATCCATGTATTCCAATACAAAATGAAACCATTTCAAAATAGTATTTCAGAAAATGTAAAAATAATAAACTGTTGAAATCCTTTTGCCTGTTGCTCCTCTTCCCACCCTGTTTTTTAGTTCAGATTAAAACTTGCAAATGAAACCTCCACTGTGTACACTGGTAGAATGTGGTTGGAAGTTTCTGTTGCTGGCTTTTAAAGTATGTATGTTCTGATAGCTGCATCCTGCCAATATTAGTGCACCGTATTTTTTACCAGTGAATAGCTTGTTAAAAATGATACACAACAGGATTTGCCATTGCTTTCAATGGATTTGTTTGAGCTGAAAACACTGAAGTTTTACTCTATAAGGCAAACTGGGGCTTCAGCTCTGATACCTGAAAGCTCAGCTTTTCTCTTTTTGCGTTATGGGTTGTATACTTCTGTATTGGAGTACACTCAAAACAGACCCCTCCATCATTTGAGGTGGCTGGGAATGGCTGGCAAAGCTTCATCTTTTGGAGTTCACTTTGTGTAAGTCTCTGCCTGGATATGACAACTGGGAGAGGAGGGCACATTGCAAAATCTTGTCTCTAAATCATTAAAAAAAACCCAACTAAATCTCATTTGTTGATTATGCAAGTGAAACAAAAGGTTGTAATGGCTTAAATTGATATGCTATTTTAATGAAGTGTTAGCAGCAAGATCAGTTTTAGCAGTATTTCTTTTTATAGTGCTTGTTAATGTTAATAACTGAAGTGTAAAGGGTTTGAGACTTGTAAAATTTAAGCATTATGAGTGTCTATATATATATATATGTGCACACAGGAAACCTCGACCTGTCTCTCAGCTGGTTGCACAACAGGTTCCTCAGCAGTTTGTGCCCCCTACACAATCAAAGAAAGAGAAAAAAGACAAAGTAGAAAAGGAAAAAAGTGAAAAGGAAACAACAAGCAAAAAGAACAGTCATAAGAAAACCAGGTAAAAATTTTTGAAACTTTTGCAGTATTGATAAAACACAGTTTAGAAAAGAAAATGAGAAAATGTTGTGAGGTTTTACTGCTTTGTACGTGCTGTGGCATACTCTTTCAACAATAAGGTTAAATATTTGTGCATGAAGTTTCATTGGATTAGGATGCCTACTAAATGCAAAGAAAACCTGCAGTTTGTAATTTTAACCAGAAGATGGAGACCAGCTGAATATAGAGAGAAACACTTCAGTATTTTCATTAATGGTTATGGATGTGTTTCTCAAACCATCCAAAACTGTAGATAGTCAAATGAAAGATACTAGTCGCTGGAAAAGAGAGGGGACAGGAGGGACTAGTTTTTATGTAAAATAATAAGGGGGAAAGTGAACCAGACAGATTGCAGAGCGGTAATATGGTTATTGCTATCCTTGCAGAACTGGAATAAACTTTGAAGGGCTGAACTAGGGTATAAATCAGCGTGACAGGAGAAGGCACGTATATTACCTAGTGATAAAAACCTCTGTTACATCTGGGATGCTGAAGGAAACCTTGGACTCTTAGAATTGAAAACATGAAATACTACAGTACAGACAAGCCGTTGTAAAAGCCTTATCCTGACCAGGTGGAAGGAGGGTGTGAACTGCAACACAAAAGCAGCAAGTTTAACCCCTAAATCATTATAGTGTAAGCATAAAGCTATTGTGGCTAGAATGCTGTGCCAAAAAAGTTTAGAAATATGAGAGACATGTAGTCTAATCAAATGTGGGAGGAAGTACTGATTTATGGGTTTTTTTTGCTTTTTATTGTTATTTTCATTTTTTCGGAGGCACTCTAAAGTAGTCCAGCCAAGGAAGATCATTTGGATTAGTTACGCAGAGAAGTAGCAGATGCTTCTCTTGGGCTTGAAATAGGATCATCAGGATGAGAACCTGGAAGAGATTGAGAGTCAAGAGAGAGCAGTCATTGAGAAAGTCATGGTTAGGATTAAGGACACTGAGATGTTTCGTCCTTTTCTTTATTTTAATTCAGTACTACATTTACTAGCTTACCTCATGCAGCTGAAGTACTCCAGTTATGAAGTATTTGAAGTTAACATAGTGAGTATTAATTAAGCTGGTTAAATATTATAAACTGAAGTATTGATGGTTGAATTGCAGTAGTACATTAAAAATGCAAGGGAAAGAGGGAGAATGTTTAACAAATAACTAAAAAATCTTGGACTGAAATGCCGGTATTGAGATTTGCATTAAGAATTGCTATTTGAAATAACTAAGCTACTTTTTTAATGCTTCAAACAGTTTGATTTTTCACAGAGTTGATTTGCTGGGTAGGATAGTGAGTTAGGAATGTTTGATTAGTTTAAGCAGACTTCTGTATCCTCTGGGAAAAGGATATTCTTTTCTCTTTGCCTTAAAACTTGCACATTATTGCTGGAAAGGACCATAAAAATCTGCATGCTCACTCAAGATGATTAATAAGCTCCAGGCATAGCACATACACAGGTTGATAATGCTGAGTTTTTCTCTCTGTTCTCATATTACAGAGCAGCAGATTTTCAGTTTTCTCTTGAATTCTTCAGTTGTGCTACTTCAGCCTCAGGGGAACAAGGTGTGAAAGCCTATCTCTATTCTAGTGGAGGAAAAGCACAAGGTGGTTCAGCCGAAGTGAATGGGAACCAACTCTACTTCAGACAAAGTCAGATGATAGGGTAAAGGTTAGGGCTTTGCTGTTAGCACACCTGCTAACATGTGATGTCATTTATTTTATTGCAGCTTGAATCAGGTCGATGCATAAAGCTATGCTGTTCATAACAGCTTGTATAAATTCAGCTATTTGGTGACAGTTTTCCATGGTAGTCAAAGGAAAGTAATAAACTGGAAGTACTTTATGCTTGTCACTAGCAAAAATATGATGGCAGATATAAGCCAGAGTGTTCTTTGGTCCTTTTCGTTGTGAAAATCAAACAATTGAAAGATTAGATGAAGAGACTTAGCCTGTCAACACTGAGTGTAGCTCTGTGCATAATTTAAATCACATCATATGCCAGGATATACCAGAGTTGTACTGTGAAGACAGAGTCCAGTTCAAATAATACATTAGCAGTCCTAGCGAAGTTTTGAAATGACGTAATACTTGCTGCAAGGTAACACTGTCAGTGCTGTTGATTTCAAAAATCAGACACCAGTATCTTCATTACAGAACATCATTCTCTACTTAGAATTGTTGCTTAAGGCTGCTGCAGATATGGATGCTTATCTGGATCAAAATTATAACTTTCTATAGCCATAATAAAGACAGACTTCATTTTTAGAAGCCTTTAGAAAACTTCATGAGTGCAACAGACACGTCCATGTTGCTTCACAGTTACATTATTCATAAGGTCAACTATTAAATAATCTTAGAAGAAGGAAATGTGTTATGTTCAGCTATTTTAATGTAAAACATACTAGGCAACAGTCTACTATAAATACCTGTGGTATGTTGTTTTCCTGTGTATTACATGTTGCACGTAGTGGTCGTATATACACATGCATGTTCTCCAGAGCTCCTAAGAAGTAAGATAATAAGATGGTGTGTGTGCTTTTAATATGATTATTCGCTTTATTTAGGCCAAGATTGAAAAATGTGGATCGAAGTAGCGCTCAGCATTTGGAAGTTACCGTTGGAGATCTGACAGTCATAATTACAGACTTTAAGGAGAAAACTAAGTCACCACCTGCTTCCAGTGCTGCTTCTGCAGATCAACACAGTCAGAGTGGTTCTAGCTCTGATAACACAGAGAGGGGAATGTCCAGGTCATCCTCGCCCAGAGGAGAAGCGTCATCACTGAATGGGGAATCTCATTAAAGTTTATTTCCTCCAGTTTCTTTAGTCTCTTCAAAACATGCAAATACATAACTTCTGTCACCCGTTACCACATTTTCATGACAGATTGTTCATGCACAATTGGTATGTTGACTGGAACATAATTTATGCAGTTTTAAATAAGGAAAAAAAGTGCAGTGGTAGAAACAATAATTTAAACGCAATCTACAAATGCTTACGAAGCATTTTCAGACCAACTTTTTAATCTTCATGTGTAAAGGTGCCATGAAAATGTGGTTTGAATGTTTGTTATGCAGTGTTATTGGTAAGTCCATTTTCACTTTTAGTTTAGTGAATTCTAACACAACTCTTGGAGTCTTTACTATTGGCATGTACTGAATTTAAATTTTTATAACATAGTTCAAGTTGCCTAAATATGTATTATTTGAGAATTGTGAAACATAGTTATATGTATGCAAGTCAAAGATCAACTTAATCAACTATTGCTGCAACAGAATTTTCATAATAATTATCTTAAAAACACCTGCTGGTACTTGGTGTGGTTAAATAGGGAAAATGTTATTAAATAAAACATTTGTATGAATTTTTGCCAATGTTTGACACATTTTACTAGATTACTGTTACTGAATTATGTTGATGGGTTTACCAATATTTTTTTCACACTTTAAAACACTTATTGTAATGTTTACAAGCAAAATAGAAAACACATTCTAAGCATTGATTGGTTAACCTTACAATTCAGGTAAAGTACAACATTGTCACTGTACACTGGTATTCTACGTTGTATAACAAATATTGAACCTCAGATGATGATGAATTTGACAAAACCCAACATTTGGAAATATGAAAGTTTGGAAAAGCTTTAAAATTAACAGAAGTGCAGTTCTCATTTCTGCTTAGTGCTATTTCCTTGCCCCAAATTTATCTAGTGTCACATAGTCACTTATTTCATTACAGGAATATCAGGTGTTGCACAAGAATAAGGAAATAACAATACTATTCATTTTTTGTTCCTGAATCAATTTCTTTAATATTGATTTGGCCTATTAGAATATATTATGTCATAAATCATATGTAAAAACTCAGTACCCTACTTTATGGCATAAACTGTCAACATTTATGCACTTAGCAATATACTGATGCAGAGCAGAACTATTTACAATCCCATCTGGTATTATGTAAAATTACCAATAAAATATTTTTGTGAATACAGATTTTGCATTTTTGTTTACAACCAATAAGTGTTTTGATACACGCATACAAGCCATGTATAGATTTTAAATTACACATTCAGGTTCAGTACAAGTGTTCATTTAGCTCCTTTTAGTGAGGTAGTCTGCTTACTCCCATGATTCTTTTCTTTTTCATTCAAAGTAAATATATTTTTAAGCCCATGTAAAAGTTGGATAGATCTTACTGGTAGTAAATCCAGCCCCAAATTATTACCAACGTATGATATGTCTCCTAACAGCTAAAGCAATGGATTTTTGTAGCCCCTGACAATTGTGATGTTTGGTGGTTTCTTGTAGTAATGTATTTTTCTGTTTTTAATGCAGTACTTCTACAGCACAATGGTACTGTTCTATTTTGTAAGATGCTAGTTGTGAAATACAGTTAGTTGCATAAAATGGAAGTCTGATGTGATATCTGAGAACATACATACCTCATTCCTTGGTGTTGCTGTTTAAACTTTTTAGACATCAAATGTTAATTATAGGCTATTTCAGATGGGTAACTACTGACCTGTTTATTCTGTATTCTGCTTTATCTTTCTAAATAGGATGTCTGTTCATTGCCATTACCTGGCCAAATCTTAGTATCTGTAAAACAATGCATTTTAAGGTTCTTAAATGTTTTGGGGGCTGGGCTGGTATGCAGAGTAACATACACTAGTTTTTAAAAGAAAAAAATATGTGCTTCTCAACTTTATTTTTTTTATATTTTATTTTTAGGTGGACTATTTGCAGAATATACTGATGTAATGGATTACAAGAGAGCTGAAACTGTTTAAAGTAAGCAGTTTAATGATAGATGTTTTATGAAATGTGTTTCTAATTTAAAATGTAATGAATGCTAACACATTTCAGAATTCCTTGCAAACAAATAATAACCTGTTACCAGTAGTTCACTAAATGGGAAACGTATTTTCATTTAACTTTATGTGAATAAACCACCCAGCACTGCCAACAAGAGGACTCTTTGTATCTTCAGAAATAAGTAGCCATTTGGTTTGGACGGAAGGGAGGATGGAGTGGACTTTACTATGATTCAACTGTCTCCAGAGAATAATCTCAAAAATGTGGTACAAGTATGGTTGTAATCAAAAAGAATGCAGAAAAGTCTCACTGTTCTTTATGAAATAAGACATAGAAAAGCAGTTTCTAATCAGAGATACAATACAGTTGTAAAATCTCTGATTCTAGATCCTAGTCAGCTAGGATCTAAAAACTGAGCTGCGGTGGTTTTAACTGAACTGTTACGTTGCCAGCATTTACAATGCAATGATGCCTGTTTTGGCATTTGTTAAGGTAATGTTTGCCTGTTTGTGGTAAAGGGATATGACAATACTGATAGCAGAGTAGACAAATTCTAAGTAGAATATGGCATTTGGCTCTGTTCATGTAATAATTTAAATGAACTTCACTTTCATAATTTCTAAATATTTTTGATTTGTAGTAATCCTGAAACCTTTTTCTAACTGTAAATATATTTAAAAGCATCTTTACTCCATTTATAAAAAGTGGAAATTTAATGTTGTAATGTGTTTTGATTAGCTATTTTTCTCTGTGACTGCTCTCTGCATAAGAACTGTCATTTGTTAAATTGTATATGCGCCAGTCCTCAACAGCCATACATCCTGGGTTGTTGATGAAGTGGTGACCCAACAAAGACAAGTGTGATAGTGTTCCATGTAAATGAGTTCCTTTATGTGCTGATTGATTGTCTGGTTTCAGAAAGGAAAAAGGGGGAGAAATGAGAAAAATCAAGTATAAATAGTTCATTGATACAGCGTACAATAATACAGTCTCTTCTGTTCCTGACTTTGCCATTAATTATAAGTGGTATAAGGAAGAGACAAATAAACAGTCATAGACTGTGATCTATTTTTTTTTTTTTCCTGAATTTAAGTCTACATATTGGAGGTAAACAAAAATTGCTCTACTTAGTAGCAGGTAAAATTATGCCATAAAATCATATATAACAAATGGTAGTAAAAAAAATTACATTAAAAATGTTAAAATTCTTGATATTAAAAATTTTGAAATTAAGACTATGACTGAAGTTTTAACATATTACACATTTCTGTATTTGAGATTTTGGAGCATAAATTGTAAAATCTCAAAAATTGTATGATTTTATAATTTGTGCACTTTACTCTTTTTGAACATTATGGATAGCACATTTTTAGGTAGCCATGTGTGAGAGAGAGAGTACTTCTTTTATAATTTGTTTCCACCAGTTCACTGTAGTGTTCAGGTAGGTCTTCTACATTTGGCACAAGTGTATGGTTCTGCATCTTTAATTCTTTTAATTTTCCTCTTTCCTGTCTCAAAAACCTGACAGCTTCCCACATTATGCTGATTGATTATACTTTTGTTACACAGGATGGATTTGGCATGGAACTGTGTATTGTGTACTTTTTATGTACATCCAGGGTTCTTTAACTGTATCTGCTTGGGTTTTTTTCTGTCATATGCCTTTATTTGACTGTGCTCCCTGCTAGGGAGTCCTGGTGTACTTCCTTTCAAATATCAGAAACTATATGGAAATAGAAAAACAATTTAATCTAATTTCTCCAAAGGCAGCAGCAAGTTATATACTTGTAAGTTTGGCCTGTGCGTACTCAGGAATAAGATTAAAAAAAATAATACTGGTTTTGGCTAGTGGGCCAGTCAGATATGCTATTTTGAGAATGCCTATTTCTATGTTAAGAGTTGAGGTGCTGGAAATACACTTTGAGCTTTTGATGGTTTTTCTTAGCTGAAATTATGCCCTGACTTAGGTCAGTCTCAATTTGAATGGGTGTAATTTCAGAAACTAGTAACAGCTGTACAGTAAAATCAGGCAAACTGAGGAAGCTCAGTTGGTTTTCTTTTGTACTGTCAAAGTTTTAACAGGAGGAGAAACTGTTTAAAGGGACTTAAAAGATTTGTCTAAGACACAAATCAGATATTGAGCTCAGTTTGACTAAGAAGGACCCATGTTTTAATAAGAATTAACAGGATTTAACTACTAAATTAAAATTGGAGAAGTACTTCAAGTTAATTACAAATTAATGCTTTGCAGAAATTACAGTAACTTCTTGTCTAGAATGGAGTAAATGGTGCAACAGCAATAGGTAGCTGCACACTTGCTAGTAAATGGTGTTATCCAACAGCAAGTGATGTTTAAGTGAGGTTCCTGAGACATTACACAGGAATATTGTGATATGCTTATGAACACGGCCTAGGAGTCCAGGTGTCCTTCCCCCCCACCTAAACTATGCCATAAAATTCAAACAGTGAAAGAAAATGCAGTGAACAAATAAATTAGTTTCAGATCCTAAAGTCCTAGTAATGCAAGAGCTGTTTACAGCTTCTATTTAATTGTAGTGATGAAAATTAGTTAAAATGAGCCACCACTGTACAATACTTAATCCTTCAGGAGACTATTTTGATCTTATCTTGCTCTTTTTATCATGGGAAACAGATAAAAGTAATCTGAAAGAACTTGCTCTGTCCACTGACAGAGGATTTTAAGAGCAGACAGTTTAACGTGCACTGGAAGTTTTAGGTGTACTTCTTAGGAGTTAAACATGGAAGATGAAGGGCAAAATCATATTCCATAGCTCAAAAGTGTATTACTAAGAATGACCACAAGAGGTTGGTGCACTATTTGGCATTTCTAAAACACAAATTTGTAAGGTTATCTAATCAATCCTTGTCTTAAAAGGACATGTTTAAAAAGAAAATCACCACCAGAAAAAGCAGAGTAGTTCCAAAATGTGTATTATTCTGCAGAAAGTATGGTGTATCTTGACAGAGGTAGGAATATCTGAGCAAGAAGCCCTTTAGAACTACATTTTCAGAACTACTTTCACCTGTAAAAGTGTAATCTTTAACTACACTCTTCTCTGTTTATAAATACTGATCTTAGTCAAAGTGCTTGCAAAGTGAACAAGCTCTGTTAAACTTTAAGAATTTAAGAAATGTGGCTTTAGACCACTGGCGCTATAATTTATAGTAGAGTTATTGAGAAGACAGCTGAGGAAAAGAGAGTAATCATCAGGGGTTTCTTTATAACCTGCTAACCATATGATCATAGTTCTCCTCTATGAAGAAGCAAAAGTACGAAGAAGAAGGAAATAACCAGAGCTAATGAAATTTGGCTCTTTACCCCCTTCCCAAGCTCACTAGATTCTACAAAGTACAACTTCTCTTTGGTTCAAAGGCAGCCATGGGTACTTTGTCACTAGAAAAGGATGGAGTTCAGTGACTTAGCATCTGTTAGTTAAGACAATTGAGTGGTCAGGGCACTTCTGCTTTCTGAATGCCCACTTGGGAATTTAATTTGCTATTTACATGCATCTATTACATAACTACCATCTATGAATAATCTTTTTCAAGCTGATCCTTCTTTGCACAGAGAAAATAAAAATGCTTCAATGCCAAGCCCAGTTCCTGATAGCACAGATCTCTGGGCAAGAAAATCTGCCATCTGACTGATCATCTCTTACTGTAACAGCCTTCAGCTATGAGTGAATCTAAGCAGGGCAAGTCTCTCAAGGTTACGTGTATTCATTGAGTATCACTACTCCCCCCTGTGAAGGAAACACATTCTGATTCCTTCTCTCTTTTCTCTTCTGTTCTTTTAAAGTAAATCTGTAGTTTAAGTGGATTCAGTGAGTTGGAAATAATTTATTATGCCTGCTTTTCTGAGTGGGGAATTTGACTACTGTTCCCAGTCATTCAACTCTATCTTGGTTTCTGTAACACCAACAATGGTATGTGGAGCTGAGAGGTCATTATCAGTTTTGTCAATGATTTCCCTGTTTCTATAGAACTGATTTACTGAATGGATTCTTGCAGAGGAAACTTACTTACACTGATCCTGCACCATTCAGGCACTCTGGCTGAGGTTGCTGGCATTCTGGGATGCCAATTACTGGTCTTCATATCTACATTGCTGTAAGTGGTCTGATTCTATTGCTGGGAGGCTTCCAAACATGGAAAATGAGCAAAATGCTTTCCAACTGATGAAGGCGTAATGTTGCCAAGTAACTTGCAGTACCTGGAGGCTCTCTGAAAGGTGCAAGAAAATGCTCTCGGTGCCAGCTGGAGAAGGATGTCTGGGGAGCAAGCACAGATACCGAGCGTTTTCTCGGCTTTCCCACAGAAATTCCGAGCAGGCAGCTTCTGTTTCTAAAATGTCAAACACCTTCAAAAACCCTCAGTCCAACAAAAAGACAGAAGATAAGGTGGGAAGGCAGGGAAGAACAAAGAAAATGTGTTTTTTGAGAATAATGCCTAGAAAAGCTACTATATAATGGCTTCTTTGTGTGTCTAGTATTCCTTTCTGTGTGTACTGTATTGGAAGTAAGCAGCATCCCATGCTTACAGATATGTGTTGCTTTAATTCTTGATGCTTGTTGGTTTAGTGACTCTTGGTCTAAAGATGTAGGGTTTGTGAATTTAATAGTAAGTACCATGACCATTTCACTCTTGGATATAGGTCATTTATTGAAAGGGCAGAAGTTTCGATTAAAGAGCTAGTCAGGAACAAAATAAATTTCTCTTTTACATTTAGACACTACCCAGTTTTAAGGGGTTAATTCCTGAATTACTAGAAAAAGGATAGCTTTATGTTGAAAGGGTAAAAAGAACCCCAGACTAGAAAGGACGTGGCTTCTGAAGAGTTTTGTGGCCAGTAGTTCATATGGCTGTTTTCAGTGATTATTCCACACCGTAGCCCATTAGTCTTGAAGCATTGGTAGGGCATCCTCACAAACAAGTCAAAACTACCAACAGCACTGTCAGATGCTCTTAAAATTTACTAAGTGCCTTATACAGAGCATCGGTGAGGCAATGGTTCAATTGAAAGGAAGTTTGATAGATTTGCTCCTCCGAATGGAGTCACAGGTGATCAGTTGTAACCAAGGTGATGTTCTTGGTTATAACGCACTAGAATCTTACATTTTGTTGCTGATACAAGTACCTAATAAACAGTTCAGAAATCTCTGAGACTTTCAGTTTGTGAAACATACATTCTTTGGAGGAGATTTTTTTATTTCTATTTGGCTGTGATAGCCTACTGGAACAGCACAGAAGTGAATGAAACTTCTGAGTATTTCTGGATGCTTTCACGCTTCTCGGTTTCTCAATGAAGGACAGTATTACCTTTCTTGGGAAGGGGTGCATAAGCTGGTTTTATTCATAGGGTTTATGTTTATCCAACAGTACTTTTAAAGGATTTTATTGTCAGAAAAAGGGCTTGTTATTTTGAAAATAAAAATCTTACCTGCCAGGTGTCTTCCCCAAAATGAGTAAGTGCCTTTTCTGTTCTGACTCTTAGAAGTATTTACTTTGTCAGATTGAATCTGAATGTCCTGGATAAACCAACCGTTAAGTACTGAGTGTTACCAATGGCTTGAAATCCTTTCACTGGAAGAACAGGAGACAGAATGTAAGCCACTTGAATGATTTTGAGAGCTGATGTTATCAGAAGTTTTATAACTGCTCTGAGTAGTATACTTCTAAGAACAATGTAACTTTTCAGGAACTTGATATTGATAGGAAATAAATATTTATTAAAAGAAGTATATAAAATAAATATTTATTTACCATTTTAAGAGAAAATGTTACACCATGGGGGCAATGGTCTTGCTGTTAGCAGTCCTGATTATTCAGGTAAAACTGAGACCCTGAACTCTGACTGTAAAAGAATGTGTGGTATTTGGTGAGAGGTTGGGACTGTGAATCTTAGGTCCACATTCAAATAAAGTAATTCTTCCTACCTAAGTTTTTACCAATTCTCAAGCAGAAAAGAAAGCATGAGCAGATATCAGTAAGAGGCCCTCTGGTTTTATTGGTGCTGCTTCCTATCTCTAGAAGATTTTTTTTTTTTTTTATTTTATTTTATTTTTAAACTTTGCTCAGGACTGGTACAGCTGAAAGTATATTTTCCCTTCATTCTTAAGCCTAGACTTTGAATGGAGTTTCTCTGAGACACTTTTGTAGTGAAATCATATTCCCTACAAACATTGAAGACAAAAATAAATATCTCCGTGAACAAAAGATTGTGTGTGGTTGTAATTTTTTAATGTATACAAATTTATGATAAAAAGGTACATAAAAACATAACCAGTATGTTGGTTTATACTTAAAAGTCGCTGTGTAGCAGTCAGAAGAGACAGTTTGGATCATGAGCTGCTAAAAATTTTCTGTCTGATGAACTATGTTCATTTTAAGTTAACCATTCCTTTAAATACAGATGACAATACACTGTATTTAGCCAAGTATAGAGTAACCTATTAGGAAACTGCCTTGAACTGACCCCTTTCTGACCTCAATTCGAAGACATTATTAAACAGTTTGAAATTGTGAAAGCTTGGCAGAAAAGCTGAGGGGAAGTGTCTGGAAAGAAAGAAAGAAACAGTCGGAATCACAGTGCAAAGATATTTTCTTCCAGAATAAATGCTACATAATTAATGATAATGGAATTGTTCAAAAATTAACTCTACAGTTATTTCACGTTGTTTGATAGCGTACAGTTGGTCTCAGAAGAGCGGAAATAGATGTGTTTGAAGCCCAGAATAGTGACATGTATTGCAATGCCTTCCCTGGGAATAAATCAATACTTCTTGCCTGTGAGTAATCTGACAAGAAAGTATTTCTGGTGAAAACTATTGTGGGTGCACTATATTCAATTATGACTGGCAGTGGTGATGCTTAGGGTGTGTTATGATAAATAAAATCGTGAATAAAGTGATCAAATTATTCAGAATCTTTCTCTGAATGTGTTATTTGTACTGTCTAGGAAAAAGTGCAAGGAATGCAAGTGGGCAATTTGGGAATAAACAGCAGGCTTAGAAAATTTGATCTCAAAATGCCAAGGGGCCTCTGCTAGTTTATTGGGACAGGTGATACGTTACCCCTTTTGGGTATGAGGGAAGTTGAGGTACTCATGGGAGTACTGCTTCCAAGGCAAGAAACCATGAAAGCATCTGTGCTTACAAATTACAGTAGCAAGCTTTAAGAAGCTTGAAGTGAAGGCTTCGGCTAAAGCTTCATCCGTGTGGGTTGTGTCAAGTTATCTTTGAGCTACACACATTTCCAGTGTTCACTACTCTGAATTGTTTGTGTTACTTTGCAGTGTGAGGCTAAGACCCTACAAGGCATTACTGAAAGAAACCAGTTCCCTTGTAAAGACTATCAGAGTTTCCCATTTATCTAGCAAGTGACTGAAGTGTTGCCCATGAGTACATACGCTCATCCTCACTCCAAGGAGGCTGTGTGAGGCCTGTAAGTGTAGGGCACAGATCCCAAAGTGCAGGCAGTGAGTGGTAGCAAACTGTTGACCTAACTACCAGGTTTGGTTCTAGCAGAAATACTGACATGTAGGACATACCAGAATGAGGCTATTGTCGCTAATTAAGGGAGTCTAATTTAGTCTACTTACTCATCTATTTTAGAAGAACAGAAGGAATTCAAAAGAGGAGAGCAAATTGTAAAGCCTTTCTATCACCCTTCTATTCATTTCTTTCCTCTGTTGACTATTCATTCAGTCTGCTACACAACTATGGATCTGATGATCAAATCTCTTAAATTCCACACAAATATGTTGGCAGCCATGGGAGATCACAGCATTCCAGTATGGGCCTGGTGCCTGGTGATCGCTCAGGGCAGCATCCAGTTTTATTTCACCCTTTCTTGACCTGAAAAAAAAAGTAAAAAAAAAATCTTTCTAACTTTACAGATGAAAGATGGGTGAAGAAAGGCTGAGTAATGTGTAAATGCAATTATGAGTTAGCAGCACTTGAAGTTACCTTAGATGTTCCAGGCCTAAAGTTTGGTACAACATGATATCCCAACTACTCACTGACTGTGCTGCTACTCATGCAGTGGAATAATTTGAGAACGCAATTCTAGTAACACCTTATATAAATCATAGAATGGTTTGGGTTGGAAGGGACTTGAAAGATCATCTAGTTCCAACCCATCATATTCCAATCAGTGTAAATATAATCCAATGTCTGCACACTCCAGGGACTGGTACAGGACTGTGCAAGGTAAACTGCCTGCTCACCATAATTACTTCTGTGAACCTCAGACGTGACTAAGAGTGTTGACCAAGTACGAGGATACTAGGTACCTGTTATGTACCTTAGGTGTTTGTTAGATGGCTGTCCTGTTCAGTTTTAAAAGGAGCAGTCAATACAAAAGAAAATATTAATGTCTTATCTCTTCCTCCTGATAATTCAAGCACTAAGTGCTTTAAACAGCTAGCACATTTGACTGCTCTAATCTGGCTTTTAAATAAGTAATTATGGAAATAAAGCAACCCCTAGAGAAAAGGATGTGGAGAGACAAACGAGCACTTTTTTTTCTTTATCCTTGACACATCTTTACATGGATTTACAATGTTAAACCCTACTTGAAGAGGAACAGTAAGCAAAAGAAGGGTACAGATGAACAAAATAAAAACGTAAACCAGCAAGTGGCTTGCTAAGAATTGACAAAGCAAATCAACTCTTCACATGGTTTGACTGACCAGGTCTTTCCAAAACCTCTGGTTACCGAATGACAGTCTGTCATCTTTTCCACTCCAGGCTATGCCGCTCTTTCAAAACAGGGGCAGCTGACTACCTGGTTCCAGTGCGTCACCTGGCCTGAGTTGCTGAATGACTTTCTTAAGAGTCTCTTGACAGCACTCTTAAACCTGTTTTCTCTTAGAAGGGCAGCTGGTGGTTGGCACCTAACTTCTTTTTTGTTCAATTTTAGCTGTTTGCTAGATGTAGTTTCACTCCCCAAGCCATGCAGGCTTGTTGCATTTTGAAATCATAAATAAATAAAACATACAAAGATTTTATGTCAAATATATAAAAAAATAAACTAAAAAAAAAAAGGGCAGTGTTTTTCAGCCTGTGGTCTGAGGATCTCATGAGCTAATACATTCCTTCTGTGGGTCTTCAAAGAAGTGACCAGGATGAGCACACATACTACAAGTAGCATTAAATTCACTGTGTAGAGTCTGCGCTATTACTGTGAAGTGGAAAAGATAGAAAATACCTTACAGGATTACTTCCAGATAATTTGGTATATTTCATCTTAAAAATAGAACTTTCAAGCCCTAATGCAAAGTTGTTACGGTGTATGATTACTATTAGTAAATATTTATTCCGTTACATGAAAAAAATCAATGCTATATTGTAGAAATCTAAAGGCCCTGATCTGGGTGTCAGGGGACTCAAAGCACTTGATGCTGTAGCAAACAAAAGCAGGACAAGATAAGGACTTTTAAACTTGAGCATGGTTATATATAAACAAAGAAACAAAAGCCAGGCCTGCTTGCCTTATTTCTACATTTTTATACCAGCTACATATTTGCATAAGTAGACAAGTTTGCTCTGACTCCTTCCAGAAGTACTTTAATCACAAATAACCTTGCCAGGTACAGTCCTTGGAGAATTTTAGGTGAGGCAAAGAACTAAAGCTCAACACTAGGAATCCCTTTTGGACTGATGTTTTGGAGATCCATATTTAGAAATCTTTACAGGAAAAAGAAAAAAAAAGAAAAGGTTTTGACACACAAATACAGAAAAAGACACTTTATGCTCCTACTCTGCTCTTTTAATTGTAGTGAAGTGCTAAAAATTGTGCAAGTGTACATATATAGATGTGCATCTATTTATTTCGGACACAGAAGTTGAACTTTCTTAAGAGGAACGATACAAATATTTTCACTCTCAACTGTTTATAATTGTTCCCAGAGAATCACTTAAATAAATTTTGAAGTAAACTGTACTCCTGATGAAGAAATAATTAACTCAAACTAGAAGAAAGTAGGCATTCTGCAAAGTATCACACCACTTCCTAAACTGCTTACAGTGCAGTTTGTCCTATTGTCCTTAGGTGTTTGTATTGCTGACACCATGAGTAATTGCAAATTCCTGCTTATAGTCTAAATAGGTTAAACACACCCTACAATGCAGAACCATGAAAGCTAAAAAGAGAAGGAATGGGGGAAGGCAATGCTATTTTGGTCATCGACAAAAATTGATTTTGAGAATTTGTATTAACATTTTTATACACTGGGGGCAGATGTAGAGAAATTTGAATAGTAGATACCATTAGAGTGGAAGGCAGTTGTACCAAATTAAGTCCTTGTCTTAAGAAATAATTAGAAAGAAAGAAAAATGATGCCTGGCAGCAACAGAGAAGGGACATTGCACTAAGAAGTCTGCTGATACCATATGCACAACACATGGCAACTGAACAGTTTCCCCTTGCTTACCCAACCTTGCCATCCATCATAGCAAAGTGTTGACACTGCAGGTTGCACGAAAGGGCATGTGGACATCAAAGGAAGTGTCCTTGCCTTTGAAAAACCCTTAACTGGTCTGCACACGAGGCAGCATTGACACAAGTCTGTCAGCACAAAATCTTACTGCTTTGCCAACTAATGGTTTGATGTCCTGAAAGAACAAGACCAGAAGGAACGATAAAAATGTACCTGATTGGGACTGAGGGTTTTAATTAGCGGAAAGTTAGAGTGGAAATTGGTTTCTCTCTTTGTTCTCTCTGTTGCAGAGAATCCCCTTTCATAACTGTGAATAATTCTCTCTTTTTTTAAAAGTTGATCTGATTTATCTGCTGATCTATTGAGTTGTTAGAATTTCAGATTCATTTTGTGGCACACAGTAACTGCTCTTACAACCTTTGAACACACTTGCAGAAGTAAAAGGTGCCAATTCTTTTAAAAAATCAATTGTTCTATCTACTTATTTAACATCCGTAGTTCCCCAAGATTACTGTTTTCTGGATCTCAGCTATTTTCTGGATATAGTATATGGAATTGAATCCTAAAGATACAAAAGTTACTATGGCTAAGTAACTAAATTCCAGTCAAGAAAAGGATTTCAAGATTTAACATTGATAATAAATGCAGAGAACCTTGCAGCTGATTGTACCTCTTCATGTGTTAAGTTTATTACGGACTAGAAAACATTATAGCGTTAAATGTTATATCTTGTTCAGTAACTGTTTATGGTGAGTAATTAAGATACATAATTATTTCTCTCTAAAGAATTTTAAAAGCTTAATTAGGTAATTGATATACCATCTGATGGTTTTCCTCAGTGACACAACAACCTACGTACAACATTTCAGTCGCTTTTGCTTATCTTTGTTATTCACAAGGCTGAGTTTGCAGTGAGAAACATTTTCTTTTATCAGACCAACTGACAGATTAAATGGACAGATTTTGCAGTGTGAAAAAAGCCTTGTGCGTGTGTGTAAGTTTACCTGTTTTTTTCTTCCCAAAACCATCAGATACCTTTAAGAAAAGACACTAACGTTCTCTCTGACCTTGCCTCAGTTATATTTTTAGAGCACTGCAGATCATCTCGCTCATTAATTATTCAGGCATAATTGGACAGCACTGAATAAAGAGAACCTGAAAAATCCTACTTGAGAAATGGTATGATTGATAACCTGAAAAAAAAAAAAAGATAAAATTCTCCCCTTTGTCATCTCTCTTTCGGACTCCTTGTTTCTTCTTTTCTCATGTAAAAATATACTTCCTTCTTCTGAAGCATGAAGGCACTATTGCTGCCTAGCTGCCACATTTATTCTTGGACCCTCTGTAACACTCTTTAGACCTCATTTTCCCTGGCTGGAATGCTCTTCAATACAAAAGGCAAGTGTCACACCTCAGTAGGGATTAACTGGTCTTTGCTTTTATGCTCACTGTCAGTAAAGACTCCATTGTATCTCTCCACTCTGACTCTTGTATTACTATATTACTTATTCCCTGTCATATGGAGTTGATAGTATAGGTAAGGGGTTGTGAAATGGGACAATGTGTGGAGGCACAGGCTGGCTGACAGACATGCAATGAGAGCAATGGACCAGTTTTTGAGCACAAACACGAATTTGGAGAAGCTGCATGTCGACTTCGTTCATCCATTGTGGCAGGAGGCGTGGAAGGACAGAAAATAGAGGGGCAGAAAGCCCAGCTAAGACTTTGAGTGGCACTTTTGGAGGTGGTTATTTCCATGATGGTGTCAGCACAGGGATCTCACTAAGACAAATTTCCCTTAATTCATTAAGCAAACTGTTTATAGAGAGTCCTTACAAACCCTGCCCCATCTCACCTATGACTCACATCATCAGCCTGCCATCTTTGGCCCTGAATTGTCATCACTGATGCTCATCCTCCCTAGTTTTTTGCTGCTCTTAGATGCTATGTCTTTTCTCAGCCCCAGTATCCCTGCTTGTATCTTTTAGCAATCATCCAGGTATCTGCACCGCCAAGAGAGCCGAGTATCCTGTATTTTTTGAGATTTTCTTTTTTTCCTCATTTCTACTTTTGTTTTGAGGAAGAGGTGATGAACAATTTTGGCAGGACAATTTTGGCGTTACTTCTCTTCTAGCTACTAGGGATGCCAGCTGGCATTCTGCTTTCCCCCTTCTTTTAAGCACAGCCAAGAGCAGCAGTAAGCTATGGCTCAGGTTTTATGGGCATTCATGTATGACATACAGCCTCAAGAATCTACAACAGAACTGTATTTTTAAGCTTTATAGTAAATCATTTTGGCATTTTTCTTAGAAGGCAGAATCTTGAACTCGTGTGATTAAGTGGGGATATCACTGCTTATTTTACGAAAGGGTGTTCCCAGTTCATAGGGCGAATGTGAGCCAAACGCACTGTAAGGATGAAGAAGAAACCAAAATGACTTCAAATTTTTCTTTAAAAATCCCCCCAAAACGATGTTAGGAGGTGAGTTTGAAGCACTGACTGATGACTTCAAAGTACTTGCCTTGGCAATAGTGGGTTAGGCTACTAGGCTTTCCTCAGCAGACTGGACCAGAAAGAGGATGTGATACTGTATGGGATTCAGCCAAAACCCAACCAACATTTCCCCTGCCCAGCAGACAACACTCCCATTATTACTTCTCCTCAGTGCACTTCCCAGACCTACTTCTTGTTGTCCAGAAGCATGACACGGTGAGCCAAGATAACCCGCTGTTTCCCAGTGCCCACAAAGGAACCCTTTGGCCCCAGGACACCAAGCTTCTCCAGCCTAGCACCCACCCGGCTCAGCGTCCAGCAGCTCCCCAGGCCAGGGTGCTGTGCCTGTGTGCCAAGGCAGGAGCCTTGCAGATCGTCTTGCAGAGGGAAGGGTCTGGAGTCCAGAACGATGAGCACGCTCGGATTGTGTCTCTGCAAGGAGGACGGGCACTTGGATAACCCCAGCTGCCTAAGAAACGCGAGGGAATGCCCTTGCGAAGGGGCAGTTGTGAAGCCTTTACACGGGAAAGCCAAAGACACCACGACAGAAACCTTGGGGGGGGGGGGGGGGGGGGTACGATGTTGGTTGTTTTTTTTGGGGCAAGTGTCGTTTTTTGGTCCTTTAGCCTCACTTTTGTCCTTAATGAGGACAAGGCAAGCTAGCCTGCGCACTGAGCCTGTGGGCTTCCTGTTTGTCAACACTGGTCTCTGCCTCCACCTGGGACAGTTCTTCTCTCGACAAGTGATATGACAAGAGAGGATGGCTTCAAGCTGCACCAGGGGAGCTTTAGGTTGGGTGTTAGGAAAACCCTCTTCATCAAGAGCGTGCTCA
>NW_009936214.1:0-10818 GCF_000696875.1 Nestor notabilis | reverse complement strand
CCCCGGGGCTGTGGGGAGGGCACCGGGCAGCTCAGGGTGCTCTTGGTGGGGCCCAGTGGTGGGACTCGTGGTCACGGGCACAAGCTGAAGCACGGGAGGGTCTTTCTGAACATCGGGAATTGCCTTTTTCCTTTGAAAGCCACAGCTCTGGCACGGGTTGCCCGCTGGAGTCTCGGTGCCACCTGGTTTGTGGCCCTGGGCAGCCAGCCCTCGGTGGCTCTGCTGGCGCGGGGGGGCTGGCCCAGCCGCCCGCAGAGGTCCCTTCCCACCTCAGCCACCCTGGGATTCTGTGAAATCGCTTGAAACGCTGACAGGGAACGAAGCTGCGGCTGCCCCATCCCTGGCAGTGCTCAAGGGCAGGTTGGACACAGGGGCTTGGAGCAGCCTGCTCCCGTGTGAGGTGTCCCTGCCCGAGGCAGGGGGCTGGAACTGGATGAGCTTTAAGGTCCTTTCCAACCCAAACCATTCTATTATTCTGTGGAATGAGAGCCTCACTCAGAAGTACCAGATCTGAGGATCCTCCTTTGCTTAAGGCTTCCAGGATTGTACTTAAATCTAATTAAGAACTTTATAGTCTGCTGTTGCTTCTTATGGGTTTATGGTGGAGAAGGTCTCTTAGGGCAAACTTTGATTGCAGCTAGCAGGCTTCCAGTAGAGAGCTGCCTGTGCCTTAAGAGAGTGAGCAGCAGGGAATTACATTTAATACCTCCTCCTTCCAGTTCTGACGTTCTTGCACCAAGTAACAGCAGGGCTCCGCTACTATGCTGTATGCCCTCACTCTGTTAACTGATTTCCTTTTCCGACAGGAATGCTCTGGCTTGCACAAGGAAAACCAAAAAGTAGAAATCGTGTGGCTGTAAAGTCTGGTAGTTTGACACTGCTGTAGTTTCAGACAATGTTGTTTTGCCCTACTGAATGCTCTGCTTATGTTCTGAGCTGACTTGTGCCTGGCATCATTTGAGAAGATTAGAAAAAGCAACAACCCCCATCCCCCCAAAATCAGACAACTGTTCCACTTCACCAAAGGCCACTAATTTACTCAGAAGAAGAGCTGGGTCTCCATGATAAAGACAGCCAGCATTTTGCTGCAGTCACATAGTCTATTGCAAATGTTCATGCATCTAAAGATACTCAGTCCTGTCTGACAGATTCATTGTAATTAGGTACCTCTTTATTGCTGAACTGCTAGCAGAAAATGGCTTTTTTTCATAAAATTGAAAGTTTAATTGCAATAGTCCAGTTTTGCTACACACTTTGGAGGGTTCATTTTATGAAGTCTTTAGCTGTCAGCAAAGTCTTTTTCAGCCAAGCTTTCATGGTATTTGAAGAAACTAGTGGAGTACACAGTCTCTGAACACAGAGGTGTGGCCTCTCTGTTGGTCTCACAAACACACACATACCTGCCCTCATTTCTTCATACTTCCTGCTTGAAATCACCCATGAGCTTCCAGAGGATTGAACTGTGACCTTGTTGAAATCAATGTCAGCATCACTACGGACTTCAGTGGGGACTGGGGCTGGAAGCAAACTTACAACAATGATCGAAAATCAAAAGTAAAATGTACTTGTCTATTACAGTCTTTATATATTTGTTAAGTATTTTACTGGGCCAGTTTTGTAAAGGACTAAAATGGAAAACAGACTTTATGTTTGGTTGGGTTTTTTTCCTACCTTTCTTTTTTTAATGAATTACAAAGCAATGAAAATATGCAAAAAGGGTGTCCTGGTGATTTTTGACTAGCATGCAAAAGATACCAAGAATTGCAAAATATCAAAAGTTGCAAAATAACAAAATAAAAAAGTTCCCATCTAAATAAGTGAGATAGTTACATAGCTGAGGTTATGGAGACATGCTTATTTGTGTATGAAGAGCTGCAGGTTTCCCAAACCTGTGGAGACCTATGATCTTTTCTAAGAAACACCACAGAATATAAAGGTGCAGGTAGGTACATAAAGATTTAAAGATCTGGCTGGTGCCTGGCAGCCTGATCCCTTAAAATAATGAGGATGTCTTAGCTGTTTTCGTTATTTACAACTGGTTGGGCCCATGCTGCATGTGAAGTGAGTTCTTAAAGCTTTTATGCCTGTCACTCAGGAAAGAAGAATTATAATATCATTATTTTCATCCTGCAGTATCCAACACCATACGAACATATGACACTCACTTTACAATTTATAGTTCTCCCCAAAACTTGTTGGTCTAAACCTTGGCTGTCTTTATCATTAATATCTGATGGCATATTTTCCCCTGTCCTTCAATACCGCAATAACTTTGTGACAGTATAACTTTGGAGAATTTGGCTGTAAATTTATAATTCAATTTAATATTATCTCAGTAGATTTAGATAGCAGTGGTTGTCTTCAATTGTTTAAAACTTGGAAGTTGCTAATTTGGCCTTATTAGTTGAAGTGTCACAGTGCACAGATAACAGAAGGAGGATTTGGAAAACTTATATATGCAGAGTTAATATTACTTAGTGATTTAGAGGCATTGAAATGCTTTGAAGGCACCTGCTGAAATTACTGCTGATACTGCAAAGTACTGATAGATACCAAGATCTTGTTTCTCATCGTTTTAATTGTGTTTGGAGATGACACAAATGGATGCATCAACTAGTCTGTAATGAATTCTAATAGACTTATTGGGAAGAGTAATAAGTTTCTTCCTTTATTCAGAGGGTAACTTCTGGGTGTTAGAAGATGTAGGGTGAGGACAAGAACAGATTGGCTTTATACATACACCTGCTGAAGGTTTTTTTCCAGGTACTTGAAAGGCAGGATCCCAGTGGCAGGGTGCTGAACTAGAGGGGCTGCAGTTCTGATACAAAAGAGCAATCATTTTATTGACTATGTCACTAAAAAGTTACAGAGTGCTCAGCTTCTCGAACTGACAGTGTTCATATCCCCAGTGATTTATCCTGGCTCTGTACTTATCCCCTGAACTGAGCTTTATACATCCTCCTGTGGGGTTTTTTGGCATTTAGGAACAGACATGTCTCTGTTCCTGCTATCCTTATGCTAGAGGCTGTATGTCTACATGGAACAGAGCTGTTTTATTGGCTGGTGGCCACCAGGAGCTTTTTGCCTACTCTAGAGAATATTCCAGCTTGCTGGCATCCAGAGCTTCACTCTCCCTTCTCACTGCCCTGGCCACAGTTGTGGCTGGTCTCAACTCTGCTTTGTGACACCTAACACTGATTATTCCTCACCAGTGCCAAAGGTGCTGTAGTAAGCTTCCTGGCAGCCCCACCAAGTGCACAGCATGCCCCTGAAGTGACGCAAAGAAAAGGAAAAGTTCCCCAATTCTTTTTTTCTCCCCTTCAACCATCAGTCTGTTGTTTGTGTCTGCTGCAGCTGCTGCAGGAAGAGGCTGTGTTACCTTTGTGGACTGTTGAAACTCGCAGCTAACTGCTGTGAGCCAGCAGGCTTCAAATGCAAACTGTAGTTCCTTGTGAAGATCTTGTGTTCAAGATGGTCACCTCTGACCTACCACAAGGCACATCAGTGATGATTTACAGTCCTGTGGGTTGAAAAGTAGGAAATAGAAATAACAGAATAATAATTAAATAGCGTGTCATTTTAATGGAATTAAATTATTTTCTTGTCAGATTCCTATCAAAATAAATGACTTATTCATGTAGTTACTTCATGTAATATTGTAGTTGCAACAACTGTACTGATACCAACGCATGATACCTGACAAAAAAGGGGGAAATTGAGTAATTCCTCATTGTATGGAACAGGAGTTGCCTTCAGAATTTCTTGCTTCATCATGCATTAACATACCAGTATCATGTCATGTAGAAAACTTCACAGCAGAGGAAACACAGTCAAGTAAAGGAAAAAATATCCAAAACTCAAGGGAGAAGAGACAGTAATTACCAGCTCTTTGGGTTATTCTTTTTCCTGTGCTCTTCTTCATCCTCTTGATTTAATTTCTTCTTTAAGGTACAGGGTTATTTTTAAATTAATGTAGTTCACACATGTCCTGCCATTCCTTGGCATCTAAATGATAGGATAAAATGAACAGAATATGTAGTATGAAGATCTGTTATTTAAGAGTGCCTTTGCTCTGTCCTTTTTTCTTTTCTTTTCTTTTCCCTGACTAGGTATTATTTGCAGTTTAGCCCTTATAGGCTAGGGGAGGCCAAACAGTAATTAAAACATGCAAGACTAGTAGAGTTTGGGTTGTAGGTCAGTGGCCCTGATGCAGTCTGTGGCTTTATGGTGCTTAAAACAAGAGAGGAGTTACCAGCCGAGTTACCCTGTGAGAAGAAACTGTGTCTGAAAAGCTTACGTTATATATATAATATCATTTACAATTTGTAAGTAAAGAAGGCTGTAAAATGCAAAACACTTCACCAGTGCTGCCCTCCACCTGACTAGAAGTTACCTAGCCAAATACATGTCCAATACTGGCATTAAGTAGATGCCTGGGAAAGTAGAAGAACAGGACAAGAACCCAGCACTTCCCCCTCACACTCTCCCTCCTCAATTTTTCCCTTCTCAGCCCTTTGGGGAAAGATGGTCTTCAATCTTTAGCTAACCAGTGTGGTGGACACATAAACCTCAGAGTTTTCTAACATCTCATGTTTCAGTGCTTATTTGTACTTAGATTATTACTCGTGACTTGGCGGTTGTGCTTTGTTAGTGTTTAAATGTGACAGATCAAGACTTATTTTGTAAGGCACATGTCTGCATAGAGTGAAGGACAGCTGTTGTCCTGAGAAACTTTAAACCTCTGGTTTAACTAGACAAGACAGACTGGAAGGGTAAAAGGTACGCATCATGGTCTTTGATGCTCTAAGTTATGCAGTAGCTATAAAGATATTCCTGAAGTTGTTTCCAGTCTGGTAGATAGAACCCTGCTGCACAGTCAGAGCAGCGGAACCCTTCATGGCAATTTGAAGCTCTAGGAAATTTCCACTGCCACAACACTTAACCCTTTCACAGGCAATAGAGAGAAAGCATTTGCTTGCTCTGGGGGAGAGCGAAGCTTGCTGGTGGAGTAGGCTGTACATCCTTGGCCAGATGCTGACACAATCCTCCCAGGCAGTAGAGAAAGGGATACTTCCGAGGTATAGACCATGTCCAAGGTGACTCTAGGGCACTGGGAGAAGGGAGAGACTGTATTGCATCCATCCTGCTAAAGTCAGTCTTCTCCCTGCTGAGAACAAGAGAAATAGGGTTTAGAAGGGGCAGGGGGGATAGAATTGATTTTAGGACTTGAGTTTTCAGAGGAGTCTAAAATAACTGAAGTAATTTGCCACCAAACAGGTTCATATCCATCAGCAGAGACAGTATAAATTTATTTATATCTTGCTTTTACCTGCCCGGGATGGGGCCATATTTCTTGTTGATAAATGCAGTCTAAAGTGCTTCACTTACAGCATGTGCTTATTTTAGAAACTCAAAAAAGGGCTCCTGCCTTTATTGAAATTACTTGACTGTGTTGCTCACTGAAATCCGTGAGCTACCCCAGCATGGCTGCGTACTTGAGAGGTGGCTCAGTTACTTTCTCAGGCAATCAAGTAATTTGTTCTTCATCAACTAGGGTTTTTATATTAATGAATATACTCCTTGCTGTTAGGAAGTTCTTCTATTTGGATACTGTGTAAAGGATAACAAATTGCAGATGAGCTCTCGCCTGTCCAAAGCCCAGTAAGAGTGATTCTTTATCCTGCAGGGCAAGAGTATAGGCTAATCATTACAGGAGCAACCCACAGCTGTTCAACTGGGATGTAAGGGCAGATACAATTATAGTGCTCTTTCTATTTATTTAAGTATCTTGAAAGTGTTACCAGGAAACTTAGAGTCTGTCCTGGATGAGAACAAATAATTGATCTGTATGCAGCTACCCAGAAATGACATGCAGAAGTGAGGGAAAAGTCTGAGCTCTTACAAAAAGAAAGACAATCTCCAAAAATATATTATTAGTTAAACCATGTTCTGTTAATGAAAAGAGATAGAGAATAAAGAGCAGAGTTATCATTTTCCCACATGCTTTCATGGTTTTCTTATTATTTGTTTTCTGTTCTTATTTTTCTGCCTGTAGATCCCCAAACTATAACATCTCCCTTTTACATCAAAGGGATTCAATGAAGGACTGCCTTGATCTTTCTTCCTTTCATCTGTCTCTCCTTGCTTCTCCATGTTTTCTCTGTAGCTATGAGTGGATACCACCCAGGGACAGCAAAGGCATTTGAAAAGGAGTGTCTTTGCTCCATTGAGGAGGCTTGCAGCTAACAAGCACACTGCTAAAATTGGATCCTGCTGATCAGTGGGAGGATGGCCTGGGTTTACACATATCTTCGTAGGGGTTCTCTAAGGTATTGCTTTTACAACTGTAACAGTTGCTTTATTTGCCTCCAGTTCTTAATAGTTCATCATGCAGTTTAGATATCAGATAATTAAATACCACAAAGTACAAATATGAGTGCTCACCCAGTACAAGTACAGTAGGCTTTAGCAGAGGCAGTCAAGTGGAAGAACTCCCATTCCACACAAAGGAAAATAAATGATGACTTGTTAGAACCCCTCAGCTTGTGCCTTGAAATTAATACTTTCAAATGCATTGAAGCTGGAGGCTTTGTGTCCAGATGCCCAAATCCCCAGGCTTTCACGTTTGTTAGCTATTCATACCAGAGTGAGTCGGAGGAGGGTCTCCCAGGGCTTCAGGACTCAGGCCTGAGCATAAGCTCAGCTCCCAAAAGTTTCCAGCTTCTCAGCTGGAAAGCCAAACGTGATGTGTAGCTTTTGGGTCCACAAGACAGAGAGGATGGACCTGGTACTTCCACAAAGCCTGTAAACGTTGGGTGTTGGAGTGGCCTCAGTCCCTGATGGAGGGCAGGACACATGTGGGACTGCTTTTGAGTACTGGGTCTACCGCAGCCTGTCAGGTGAGCTGAAAGGATTCCTTGCAGGTTTTATTTCTGAAGTTCAGTGAAACCCTGTTCTTTGTTCGAGATCTATTTTCTATTTTGACAAACTGACAAAAAATGCTGCACAAACAATTGTCAAGTTGGGTTTGCTTAAACATTCTGGATTAAGTTTGAGAATTCTCCTTCCATATCTGATGCTTGATGAGGGATGCAGGCTTCTACACTACAGGTATTCTAATATGGACCCAGAGTGATTCCAGTCCATTAGGAAATTCATATGGATTTGGGGATGCTGACAAATAATGCATATCTAATAATCAGTTCTGAATGTGAAATGCCATATACATATCTCAAAGATTGTAGTTCTGTGTTGCTGTGAATGAAGGTCCACTTCTTTCAGCCCAAACTTAGTCATTAAAAAACCCCTGAGAAGATGATCTGATCTGTTTCTGTTTCAGAACTATGCTGAACTTTCCATGTTCCCATAAATGGGAACGGCCTAACATGTGGCTAATTTTTAACTCACTATAGTATGCAGTGATAAGTCCTTAAGTATGAATATGCGAAACAGAGTATTCTATCATAGTGAATAACAGGAGACTAGACTGACGTTGAAGCCTTCTTACTAATTGCACTTGCCACTGGTTTTTGTACTGCAAGCCAAATCTTGCAGCACACAAAGCCCTGCAAATGTGGAGCTGGTGCTCAGCAGCTTGCTGGAGGCAAATACAAAGCTACAGAATCAAACCCTTGTTTTTGGAGAGCGATCTTCTCACTGCAGCAACCACTTAGCTGTATGTTTTAGTCTCTCTCATTGTACATAATTCAAAATATCCAGAAAGAGTCTGTCTTATGTCTTCTGTGAATGCAATTAGCAATGTCATGTTGTAGCTCTGCATTATTATTAGGTGACATGTAAAAAAAGCATCTCTTTTCTGTAACTTCCATTCAGCACTTTTACTGTCACCTTTTAAGGTGTGCTGTGTTTAATATAAAACACAATAGCATTTTAGTATCTGTTTGCTGTAAGAAAGATCTGATTTTTCTTCCATATAATTTACAGCCTGGGTCTCCTGTTAGAAGAACTGCGGTGATGTAAAATAGCAGAATATAACACTTAGTGATCAAATAGTTTTATTATAAACATATAAGTTCATATAATTTCATATAATTTCACTTATAAACATATAAGGGAAATTAAGGCAGTTTGGCACAAATAAAGTAACTGCTACAGTGAGACAGATTCAGCTATTATAGAAATGTGGAAAATACAAGAAACTGAAGAGACTTGCTGACAACAAAGCACATCATTAAATAGAAATAAGCCTCTACTAGATCTGGGACTCATTCCCTCACTTAATGACTGCAAAGATCAGAGCTCAACTTATAGTTGGATAGGTAACTAGTGATTATGCAGTACAGATTCCCTACTGTGTCTTACAGAGCTTATCAGAGGTGGGCATAAATTATGACAGCTTTAGGAAATTCCTGCTTTCTGAAATGATCCCAAAACATGGCAGCTTTTGTTACTGTACCTGAGTTTAAGCAGAGATGAGGCAGAAGCTCTGCTCTCTCTCTCAGTTTGCTATGGCTCCAAAGAAAAGCTTCACAAAAACTGACACCGTTCCTTCAAAGGTTATATACTAGTTTTCATTCTAAGAAAAGGCAAAAATAATAGCATCTGCATAGCTGCTGAATTATTTTAGCAATAGTATGGCTTTACAAAGCAAACATGATTTAAGCTTGTGGTAAGGAACAGTGCTGAATTACTGCCTTTAAGAGATTGTACCCTTCGGATTCAGAAACTCCATCAGGCAGTTCCCTTGTTTCACTATCAGACACTTTGCTCTGGAAAAGGGTGCTCATCATTCAAGGCCTGATCTGGAAGTTAACTGGAGTATATTGCTAGTGGCATCACCTTGGATATGCTCTGGCTCTCTGTGTGGTACTGGACCACAATGAATCATCATAACTCGAACACAATAGGTTTTCTACTGTCATCTCACTGGTTTTCAAAATGCCTCTTGCCAAAATAATTCTCTTTTTGAATGGCTTTCTATGGGGAAACACACTGTTCCTAGAACTTTTTAGGGCTCCGTAAGTCAAAAATGGCTGCAGCTATGGACACTATGCAATGCATCTTCTCATGAGAAAGAAAATTCCATGTATTAGATACTTAGATGAAGGTGAACGTTGGAAACTCACTGGGTACCCTAATGAGTGACTGTTTGTACAGAGCCTGGTTGATTGAGACTTCGGTAAGTCACCACAAGAGTTTGAACAACAGCAGCATTAGCACATAAGTGAACTGCTATAAATACACATATAAAGCACTAGTTACTTAAATATCTGCCATTATTGTGACTGTTTTCAATCATAACAACTCCTCAGTGCCTGCATCACGTTACACATAGCATACACAAATTAAATGTATTTGGGTCAAACAAGTACAATTTTTGGTACGTGCTTGTTCCATTTTTATCTGTCCTCATCCAGAGCAGTTTCCCACTCATGTTTTTCCACTTGAAATCATAGTGGAGTAAATGTTGAGCTAAAATGGTAGGATTGGACACAAGATAAGGAATTACTTTCTGTTCTAAAGTTGCACACGATTCAGAGCTCATTTCAGTATCAATATCCAATCTGTGATGACTTTCACAGATGTTGACAGAAAAAGAAAAAGCCAAAAGTAAGGATTTAGTTACAGATAATTTTTACTTCAAAAGAAGTTAAAGAATCAAAATTATTAGTAGTAATATACAGTGAGATGTAGCTAAGTTAATTTGCTTGTAAATCTTTAGCCATTATATATGAAGCTATGACTAAGTTCCACTGGTTTTCAAAATGAGTAAAAATGCTTAAGGAATATATCTAAATAAATAAAATAATAATAATTAGATGTTTTGATCTGTTACCTTGGATTTGAGAGCAGTGAATTCCTTTGTCCATATCCTGTTGTTACTATAGAAGTATGTTTTCAAAAGACAAAAGAAAAAGCTGACCTTTTGATGATTTTATTAACTTAGGGACCCATGACAATTAGAAATAAGGGCACAGAGGAAAAGCTCCCAATATTTCATAGTGTGCTTGCTTTAAGCCTGTGGTCTAAGGTGGCAGAAACTGATCCAAACAAGCACTGCTTGTGCTTTTGTTTTCTCAGAACACAGTTACAACGCTCTCTGTTATCTGGGTCCTTTTTTACCTTCAGGAACACTGTGAACAGATGATTTCACCAAAACCTAAACTACCTGTGCTGAGGCCTGAATTTTAGGCCTGGCTGAAAGTGCACTCTCTGAAAAACAGTCTTTCTGTCAGGTGTCACGAAAGCAGGATCCAAACCCTGTAATCAATCTCTGAAGTCTCTGCCCTTAGGTTTTGGTTATAGCTGTATAAGCACAAGGTTTGCAAAGCTGAAGCAATGCCTTTGAAGCCAAAAATTATCTGGAAATCTGTGTATGAAACCAAAGTAAACGTTTCATTGTTTGAGAGTCAGATACTGCTGGTGCTTCCCCCAAATTACATTGTTGCTTCGAAACCAAGGAAAGAATTGCATTGATTTTTCTAGTTCTGATGGTGCTTGGCGTGCCCTTTGACATTCAGGATCATCTCTAAGGAGATGTTTCCTTTGTAACTCACAAATCTAATCAGGCATTTCAGTTCACAGTTAAGGAACTTCTGCTGGTAGATAACTCTTTGGAGTATAAAGCTGATGAGCTTTCGGCTCCTGTACGCCAGTTGGCTTATCTGCTGAAGAAGCAATGGCATTTAGGTGTGGGTTTAAAGCGATAAGGTTGATCTGCTGGAGATTATGTATGTATTTACATTGCACTGATGACAGGCTTGCTTCACGTTAACCAGGAATAGATTTAAGATGAACCAAAATAAGTTTTTCAATTGGTGATAGTCTGTTTAAATTATAGTTTTTAATTTATATATA
>NW_009936213.1:11025-13157 GCF_000696875.1 Nestor notabilis | reverse complement strand
GAGACAACCCAAAATTAGCAAAGCAAGTTCCCAACCCTATGATTCAAATGCAATTAACTTACAATAGTCAATCTTCAAATATCTAGAAGTGTTACCCTCACTTGCTCTGGAAGAATTCGGCCTTTCAAAAGTAAGAGAAACTACTTGGTGTCTAATCCTTACCTGCAGTTAGAGTACAGCCACCACTTACTGCACAAAGGGAGTCGGGAGAAAAGGAATCAAATTAGAAGTGCTCTACACGGTTTCATTTTGTCAAGACAGTCCTAGGTTGCTGTAATGAAATTTTGAACTGATTTCTGTAGTGTGGCTGACTTTCAAAAGGTATCTAAAAGTAAAGCAATCCATCTCAAACATTTTTAAAGGATGAAACAGTAACAGAAACAGAGATTCATTTGGCCAGTAGGATGGGAGGAGGGGAAAGGGAAGAACTGATGTCAAGGTATAGGTAAGTAACTGCCTCCACAAATGTTTCTGTGGCTTGTAAAAAAGTCATGTAATATACCTTTACAGCTGAAAGTTAACTCTCAGATCAGCAAGAGGGTGGGTAATTTGCTTTTGTTTCATTTATTATTTTTCTTCCTTCATAGTTCATTACGCTTTCATTACTTATCTGGTGTCAAAAGGTGTATCTAGCAATGGAAACCTCTAGACAAGAAAGCTATGAAGGACAATGACTAAGGCTTAAGGGCAAAAAGGCTTCCAGAGAATTATCAGGAGCCAAGAGGTAAGTTTACAAATTAAGGGAGAAAGGTGTTATGAGCACAGGAAGTGAGATGATTTGTAGCTAAGAAGACAAGGTTTCAAAGTCTTCAATGCTTTCAAAATTTTCCTTAGCAAATTTAGGAGGGAAAAAAAAGTAGAAAGGACATTTATTTACTAGAGAGCAAGTACCCAACATCATATCTAAAAAAAAAAAAAAAAAGAAAAAAAAAAGAAAAAAAAGAAAGAAATAGTAAGAAATAGTATTATACAGAAGTCTTTGGCCCTCTTAATTGCCACCTGAAATATATAATTATTGCATTACTGACTGAGAATTGCAAATCCCCCCCAGAAGGAGATGATGCTACGCATGACAGTAAATAAAGGAGGAAACATTGCTGGGATGGGACAACTTCCTGCAAGCAGACTCATCATCTCTGCCATGTCTACAAACCATGTAGCAATGACTGGACAGACAGTAACACTGCAGCCACCACTTATTACAGCGATCAATCATTATATTGCTGTTGCCTTGTGTTCCTATCATTATATCTGCCTGTCCAAAGGGAACATGTCGACAAAACATAGGATGGCCTGACTGGTTTTAAATTGTGCCTGCTTACCTAATGAATAATTGAAAATAAAGTTGTCATATTAATAGGCTACATGACTATTCTTAGATAAAACAAAGAAGTTATTACTCTAAGAAGCTCCTAAACACTGAACACCATGCATGATAGATACCAATCTGTAAGACAAATCATATCTGAAACATCACCCTACTGAGTTACCTTTATGTGAAAATAAAAGGGAGGTACAATGTAACTTTGTGGATAGAAAAACAGCTGAGAACAAATAGCCCACACAGAAGTAGATATTGCTCTATAAACTAGGCAGTTTGCTGCAACAACTCATTTATCTGCTTATCTGTGTCTGATGGCTCTTGACAAAACCAAATTTTAAGTCTTAAAAAAAGCTATTAACTTCTTACAGACATGCATAAAGCATTTAGGGTATTATCAGTGCAACTACTCAGCGGACCAAAAACTGCCTTTAAGAAGTCACCCTGAAGAATTTACTAAAACAAAGAGTGACTATATTACTGCCTTCTTTCAGCAGTTTAACTCATTGCTTTATGAATAATTCAGTGTCAAATGAAAGACTGCATGAACCAGAGTTCAGTTTGGACACTAACAACACACCTATAATTATCCAGCCTATTTACAACTTCATAGTCTTGCTGAAGGAGTTTGTATAGACAGCCTTTAAGAACTTTTTCATACATTTTTTTAAGCTTCAGGTGTTTAATAACTTGGGCTAGACAGCAGCAGCATGAGTTTTTCTTCAGTACAGTGATGTTATTTATTAGAAAGACACCAACCTGCCTGCCTCAGACACTAACCTGGCTTTACCCATTCTTCAGTGCCACAACC
>NW_009936213.1:2265-10994 GCF_000696875.1 Nestor notabilis | reverse complement strand
GGAAAGAGAAGGTCTGCTGAAAAACCTTTCATAGGTCCTTTACTTAGACTCATGAGCCTTCTTAGCTTAGGTTGCAGTTCTAGAAAACTACCAGAACAGGAGGAAAGAAAGAAAGACTGCTTCTGGCTCCCATGTAATATCCAAACCCCAGTAACTAGAACAGCTGACAAGACAAATTATTTCCTTCCACAATAAGGGAAGGCTGAAACATCTGAAGTGTCATGACCTACTATGGCAATAGCTACTGGATTTGCACTACCTTCTCTTTGCTGTATCTAGAGCAGCAAGGCTACAGAAGCAACTACCCTAACTCGTCACATCTTGTCTCCGCACATTCCGGAGATGGTAGTATGATTACATCTTTGCTGAAGACAAGGCACTCAGTCCCAACCTACTGAACACACCCTAAACAATGTGTTTTTCCAGCATCACACCCCTCTTTATGTTTTACTGCTTTACTGAGTAATAGACTTATCTCTTGCAACAACAAACGCTAAGCTCTTCGGCAATCATCACTAGAAAGGATGAAACACTACTCAAAAGAAAAATGAACTTCTGACACAGGGAAGAAAAGGATATACTTGCAACTAGAGCCAGGGCAGTCCGAGCATCACAGAGCATTTCTGTTTGTACATGATACTACTCAGCATGCTATAGCACTTGGCTTTTTTTTTTTGTTTTTTTTTTAAAAAAATAAGACATCTAAATAGCAATTAAAGTGAGTTTACTTGGATAGTAATATGAGCACCTTATGGGATTGGTGGTTATGTTCCTTCTTTCCTTGTTAAAGTATGGAAAAGCAAACACCTTTCACCACCTGAACCAGCACAACTTTTAGTGGTCTGACAGCTACACACATTTTCAGAACTCCTTTCTGTATCATTTTGGATGAGTAAGTCAGCCTATTGTGTCAGAAAGTTTTCGAGTTTACCTCTTAAAGTAAACACAGTAACAGAATGCTTGCTACATACTTAAGCAGCAAAAGGTTTTGCACCTTTGACAGCAATATAAAATGTTGCCTTAGGTGGGTTTGTATGATTACATATACCACTTGCCCAAACTAGCTCTGAAGGCAGACCGATTCTACGTACTTTGTTATAAAGTTAAAATCTTATTTACCATCATTTCAGATTCTGAAATTCTGTTTGAGACTGGACTGATGCTAATGGCTCACTCCTAAACTCAGTCTTGAAGCATGCTGAGCTCTGCTCACACTAGCAGCAGCACAGAAAGTTAGCAGAACACACAAAAATATTTTTTCCTAATTCTGATATTTTTTTAACTGTTGAAACACTGTTGATCTGTCCAAGTTAGAGTTTGAATGCAAAAATAATTTCCTGCCAGAGAACAACAGTGAATAATTATATGGATTTTGCACTGCAATTGATTTTACAGACATGAGCAGGAAAAAAACAAACCAAAACATCTTTTAGCCTTATACTTGAAACAGGACAGCTGGTATACGTAATCGTACAAACCCATGTAAGGCAACATTTTATATTGCTGTCAAAGGTGCAAAACCTTTTGCTGCCTAAGTAGGTAGCAAGCATTCAGTTACTGAGCTAGAGAAACTGCAATGGGAACATCGGACACTTCATACCTAAACTCTTAACACCTTCATTATTTCTTCCTGTTATTTTCAATAATATCTGTCTTTATCATTGGAGATCTGCTAACACTGATCTTGTTTTCCTTATGCTTTCTGCTATGCAGAGAAATGGACAGATCTGTAAAGTAGGTTCACGGGAATCTGACTTGGTGGTTATAGGTAGCTAGTAGTTCTGAGGCTAGGCTTTTGTGAAAAGAAAAAGCAACCAGATCAGGTTCAGGAGAGTAACTTCAAAAACTGTTATACCATTGTGACAAAGAAAGCAAGCAGAGTTAATGTTATTTCCTTCTCATTTGACAATACAAGCAAACTTAGATCCAGGCTCCTTTGCTGAATAGTAAAGGAGTCCAAATATGCTCACAAGAAATTATTCCTTTTAGGCTAACTATGCAACTACAAAACCTGTTTTATAGGTGACTATTATAGCAAAGCAACATGAAAACACAAGCCAAATCATCTGCAAACTTGATCTGGTAAACCTATGGCAAATCTAGAGCACTGCAAAACTGCCTGTGGGTACACAGACAGTGGTGACCTGTGCCATGCCATGCCACATGATGCACACGCTGCTCAGTTGGGATGCACAGCTGGAAGATCTTGGAGCTTCCAAAGCAGTGTCTGACTATATTGTTCTTGAAGCAGTGCTTCTATAAAGAACTGCTATGGGCTGTAACTAGCACAGCACGCTGGACAGTTAACATGGAAGCAGAAACATACCATTTATAAGGGAGAACTGTCAATAAAGCCTGCCATGTACGCTGGTTTGACTTCATGTAACACAGTAACAAGTTAAAAATGAGGACAGAGAAATCAGACTAGATATATTCACTACTGAGAAAAGGTAAATAAAAGGGAGGATACAGAATACACCAGACAAACATCCTGAATAACATGGAGGGGGAAGAAGGGGAGAACAACCAACCAATAAATAAAAAACCCACCAGAGAACACTACTACTACTTCAAATACACGGGGCATTACATGAAATTGCCAGGTTTGACACTAGCCAACAAAGGAAGACCTGGCAGGCTGAAGGAAACAGGAATGGGGAGGGACACTGCTGCAGGGCACCCTGCCAGGCCCCCACCTCATGGCTTTGGGATTTCCTGATTCGTGGATGGCGTCTCTGCATTCCAAAATGCTCCAACTTTTCAAACCAGTATACGCCACTAGTATTTACAACATCCCAGCCAGGAGTGCTACAGTCTAACTATGTTATACAAAATAACTCCTTGTTTTTAACCTGCCCTCTGATGTTACACTCTGTATTTTCCAGGTCTTACATTGTTTCTGTTTCACTTTCTTCTGCCACTTGTGCTTCCCAGACTTCAGCACATCTTCCATCGGTTACCCAGATGCCCACCTCCTAGCCTATGCAGTCATCACTCCTACAGTGGCCATTTGATACCTTTTACGACCTTTATTTTCCTTGTTGTTACTTCTTTACTTCTCCTATACCTTTTTTTTTTTTTTTTTTTTTTTAAACGGAGGAGGAAAGCAAGGCTGTTAGCCAGGCTGCACTCAGTGCTCAAGAAGCAGAAGCACAGTGAACTTACACAAAGCATGTATTATTCCCCATTTGCTTCCGAAGGCAAAGCAATGAATGGAAGAAGAATCCATCAGGAGCAGTGAAAAGGCAAGGAGGTAGCCAGGCCAGGCGCAAACACTCTTGGGGGGGAGCCCAGTGGGGAGGGGAACTCACCATATCCCCACTGTCCTAGCATTTAACATAAGCATGTGCTATAGACAGACCCCAAGAGACAAGACACCAGGTTAAACAATTTTTGCTCAACCCAGGGTGGCTAACCTCATGCAAATACTAAATAAAAATCCAGATTCCTGATAACAGAGTTTTGCACTATAAACTTTACTGTAGAAACAACATACACCTATCACAGAAGTGTTTATCACTTTGCATTTATAAGAAGAGCACACCAAGCCATGCTTCCCTTCGAGTTGAAGACAAACAGCCCCAGTTGGTGAGAAGCATGCAGGTGATGTGGGAGTGGGACCAGCCCCGGCCTCCCCTCCAGCCCTACACCCACAGCGTCAGCTCCAGCTTCGCCTCCCAGCCCAGCACCGGTGCTCCTGACACTTCCGTCCTTCGCCAGAGGAACGGCAGCTGCAGGGCACATCAGTGGCCCCAGTACTGCAGGGCAGAGCTGAACTAATCAGCATGGGTCTGCCCAGTACTGATAAGTCCTAACCTCAAGTCAGGGTCACTTTTACACGTTTAGATTAGCTCTAGAGAGAACTACAGCAACAATTGAACCATTCAGAGTTTGGTGGTTTGGGGTTTTTTTGTTAAATCTAACGTGAACTAAAGCACACGTGCAGATCCTGGTAACAGAGAACATTTGCTGTTTCCTCCCAGCGATACCAGAAGCATTGCTGGTAAAATCATTCTTTTCTACTGAAATTCAGATTTCACTATGTTTATTAACAAACACATTTCAAGTGTAATGGAAAACTATGATTTTAAGAGATTCCCAGTACAAAACAAAACAAAAAAAAAAAACAAACAAAAAAAACCACACAAAAAGCAAAAAAAAAAAACACCCCCACACACACACCCCCGCCAAAAAACAAACAAATAAACAAAAAAAAAAACCCGCCAAAAACACACAACACCCAAAATTATATATTTTGGGTTAATTTTACCATTTGTTTTCACTGTAATTAATCAGAAGTAATTAAGCTTTCATTTAAAATTAACAACTGTGGAATGAGCAAACCAAAAACATTCCTTTTTCATATGGGATGTTTTACAACGAGCTGGACAAAAAGATGCTTTTTCTTCTTTAAGACAGAGCTTTGCGTTCTTCACCAGTTTCCCAAATTCCTGAAAAACACTGTCCCAGGAATTTTTGAGGCTGTTACTTCATATGCTCAATTTTCCAGTCTCACCTGTTAGCATTGTTGCATGCTGTACAAAAACCTAACTGAGCCAAAGAGGACAAGCAGAGAAGGACCATACCTGGGAGCAGTGCCCAGCCAGGACGGGCTCCGTGATGATGCCCCAGGGAGCTGAGAATGTGGGGTGATTTAACCCATCCTGCTCCCATTTGGCACAGAAAGCCCCTTTCTTACATCACAAGTGTCCCCATTTTGACCAGTCTCCACAAAGCTTTTGGGGCCTGGACACTCCCAAGAAACCACAGCCATTAAGTTACTGGCCAGCCTTAACTCCCTGAATCATCTGCCAGGTGGCTACTCTGCCTCCTACTTTGCAGCACAAGCACTAGCAATCACTGACATCGTTTAAAAAGCCTTAACAGAGGAATGAACAAAGAGACTTCCTCAGCCTTTACAACAGAACCATTAGGTCCCAAAGCAGTTGAGGCTTTCTTCAGCATTCAACTTCAGATCGGATTTAACTTTTATTTTCCTTTCCCATTCTGACAGTAACCTTTCTGCCCCCAGATGCTAATGTAAGAAAATAACAATTTAGGCTCTGAATAAGAGCGACTATTGTGTAAAATGTCCTGAAGATCAGCTTCTCTACTGCTTTGAAGACATAAGTTACTGTACTGAAAACATCCAAATGTGAGCAGATGCCGAAATGAGCACTAAACTGTGTTAATTTAATACTGTCTACATGGAGAATAACTTTCTTCAAACAGCCCAGCTGAAAAACTGTTTTATATAAAAAACACAATCTCAGGCTTTAGCTTCCATTATTTACCGAGGAATTCTTAAAAGAATGCAGAATGGGAATTTTGTAATCCTCAGTTAAGCTCCACTGACAATTTTACCACTTTTCAGTCAGCAATTTTAAGTTCCCTCAGCCATTTCTCATCAGACTTGTGCTCCAGACCTTTCACCATAGGAAACAATACACGTACGAAAAAAAGGGCTCAACCATACCCACACTTTGAGGGTAGCTTGCTTTTTCAAATCCTAATACAAATGCACTGAAATCAATAAGGCAAAGCAACTACTGCATCCTCCTCCACATTAGTTGAGAACAGCTAAATTCAGATCTCCAAAATAAAGCTACTTGGAATACAAACAAGAATAATAAAAAATACAACCTACTGATAAAGACTGGAACACCTGTAAAGCAGCAATCATTTCTACAACTATTCTTTATCACAGACAGAGCTTCTTGAACCATGTATATCATACAGTAAGATTTGCAGCTGCAAACTTCAAAACTATGTGGTTTATGCAAATCATGCAAACAACTATTTTAGAAACATGATTTGAGACACATATTCAAGAAATAAGACCCTGCAACATATATAATTCAGATTTTGTCTTGCAGTGCAACCAAGTGGCTGAAGGGTGGAGCCATGATGCTCCCGATTAAGTTTGTTTTAGATGCCGAGGCTCTCACATATTTAAGCACGCTCATTAATGCCTTGATGCGTCACCATCCCAAGTAACCACCCAAATTAGTTCTTCCCTGAAAAGGTAGACCAAAGTTGTCCAAAATTCTTCTTTCTTCTTCAGAAAGGCTGTCACTTCACATGTGGCAGCAGTTATAACTAGTACATTTCTGTGCAAACATACCTTCTGAAGAGGAAGGTTTACTTCACTACTCACATGTTTGTTGTGTATGTACTTGTACTTTCTTATTACATATTACATTTTATTCTTTTGTTTCATAAGCCAAATCCTCAGACAGTATTTCAATAGCTTTCTGGTCAACTATTCCTAGAGGATAAAAGCAACAAACCAGACTTGAAAACATGCTTTAGAACAGCTGACTGTGTGTCACTCACTGAATTCCATCTTTTTTATGCTCTGCAAAAGACCCCCATTCCACAAATACACACCCAATCTCAGTACCCTATTCTTTCTGGCAAATCTTCCCAACTACTTCTATTTTTGCTCCATTGCTAGCACCACTCATCTGAAGCAAATTTTGAGGACTTCCAAAATTAATTACTGCCTTCCTGCTTTGCCTCTGGCTGGAAGCTGGTATAAACATCACCACCGAATTAAGCTGTATCTCCGATTCTTTACTCTATTGATGATGAATGATTCTTCTTTTGTCTCAGGAAAACCTTAAGTCCATTAATTTTTCTCCCCACCCTTTTTTTTAAAATCTTCAATAATGCATCATGTGTGGCCTGTGTCATCATCAGCCACTACACACACACAGCTGGGACAGAAACCTTTCCTACTCAACACTTCTTTTGCTCTAGCTAGGCCATTTACATGCTCTCAGTGTTTTTAAGTACACTCCTGAAGCACACAGAAGCAGATTTTTTTGGTCAGTCCCCACCACTACTGGATCCTCATCGCATTTCCTGTCTTTTTCTTCTACTACTTTTCCATGCTAACAGTTCTCATTGGAGAGGGTGAGCATGAGACAGTGCATGGCAGTGGATCACAGAGAGGAGAGAAACAGCCAAACACAGAGGTACACCACAAGCTGTCTTACTAGTATGCAATTCCTGGCACTTCCTCAGCTTCAGACCTTTTTCACCAAAAATCTCAAGCGCTTAAGAAATAAAAGTATACACAAAAACCGTAAGTATCTGCAACTAGCGTGCACTATTTGAAGGTTTCTTATCTAAAAGTCCCTGGTTTTTTAATACCTAAAACTGGCAGAATTGAAGCAGAGCACTCCAATTTAATTGTGATTATAGTCAGGTCTGACCCAATCCTGAAATGAGCTCCAGATGTTAACTGTCTGAATAGGTTAGTAGTCAGAATACTAACTTAGTCAAAGTCAGAACAGGGCCAGAATTTAAGAATTACTAGAGACAGTAATAATTCAACTGCAACAGTTACTCACATAGGAATACCTTTCCCTTTCTGAAAGGGGAAACTTTCTTTCAGAAAAGAAGGAAGAGACATGCCATACCTTTGCAATAAAGAATAAGAAGAGATACAAAAGACAATAAACCCAAAGACAGAACAGACTGGGACCGAAGAGAGTAGTTATTTTGCTGGAGGTTAGCAGGAAGGAGAAGCTGCAGCCTGGGACAAAGTCCTCAGACTAGAAAAAGAACCAAACCAACCCTTTCATACAACATTCAGTTATTTCACCTACAAAACCCAGGTGCCTACCAGTAAATAGCAATGTGTTATGTTTATCAGGGTGGTAACACAACACTGGCATACTTTTAACAGCTAAGCTACACAAAAGGAAATTTATCTGTGCACATGTAACAGGAGAGTCTTTACCTGTTTAAGCTTGTTCACAAGCCCCATCAGACACAATACAGTGTCTAGATTTTTACCTAGCAGATATTCTATGCCCCCCATTACATACTTTGACCATAAAAATGTTAAAATAAAGAAATAAGCATACACATTTTTATTTGCTCTAATTCATATGGCTAAATCCAGGTATTTTAATGTCCCTGTGGATGTTTTACTTTTGATGCATTTTCAGCACACTTTTTAAGATCAAAGAAACCCCATAAGACCAAAGAGACCGAGAGAGAGAAGGAGTAGGGTGAGTAGATGTCTGTCTCACTTTGGCTTGGACAGGCTGGGTAAACATGAGACTCCACTAAACATCCAGATGATAATCTGTGGGATGCTAGAGATCTCTGGGATTTTACTAGAGAACTTCTATCAGGCTGTAGGATCTCCCAATACTCCCCTTCTCAAGGCAATGCCCTGGGACTTAACCCATGTGCAGCTGCACGGCAAGAGAGAGGAAGCCCATCGCAGGGACCAGACTGCACACACAGCACAAGTATCACACCCACTGCTGCTGGGTTGCACAAGTCAAGCCAAAAGCCATGTTCCTTCACTGAACAAACCACTGCAAATGTTACCCTCTCTTCTCTAAAAATGAAAATATTTGCTTCAAAGTGTTGACCCCAGAACAAAGAGAACAAATGTATCCTACAGGCACCCAGTTCTGGCTTTTACTATGATTCTGCCATCACACTTGCCTAATTAATGCAGTGTTCACAAAGTTGGGGCATTGGAGAGGAATTATTTCCATTATTTTCTGCAAATGCTATTAGCAACCAACTCCATCAACTCCACAAGCAAACAGAAAGGCTAGAAATGTAAGAATTAATACCAACAGTTTTTATTCCTTATCACTTAATATAATCCAGCATTCTTCATGTCTGAGCACACTTCAAGTCTCTGCAACCTTCATTTTCTGGCACAGCAATTCTGTACTGTACAAGGAACATGCACT
>NW_009936213.1:0-2234 GCF_000696875.1 Nestor notabilis | reverse complement strand
TGCCGAGCTCCAGCTACTGGGGAAAAGGAAAGGTTATTCCAGATCCACCAGTAAATGCACCCCCAATCCACCTGCACACATGTAAACTAAAACTCAAGACACTGGTGCCCACAGCACTCCGTCAGGATTACAGCATCCCTCTACAGTTGAACTTAAGAACCTGCATTAAGTTACAAACTCCTGTTACATGGTGGCATTGCCTGTGCTGCACCAACTGCATGTTACAACTACTGTTCCTGGGATAGTTTTAGACCTTATTTTCCCTATTTTTTTTTAATGGACAAATATTAAATATTTTTTAGAGGAATGGCATTTTGAACATTAAAAAAACCTGCTGGGCTGCACAGTGCATTGGTGCTCTTCAAACTTTTTACAGTGGTAACATGCATTCCAACACAGCTCCAACAATTCAACTCTGACCCTTGTATTTAATTATTGTTGCTTGAAAAACACATCTGAAAGAACTGGTGGAGCTCTGTGGAAAGAAGGTATTTCTCACCACTACAGCTGACACATCTAGAGCCATTTGTATTTTCTCCTAAACCATACAACACATCAAGTGGTAAAACAACCTGGGTAGGCCAAACCCCACATTATCCAGGTATGTCCAGGTATCAAACTACCATTAAAATATCATTTTAAAATAGCTTTTGCTACTGATGAATATTACAAGGACAGTCCAAATTTCTCTGCAGACCCAGGAGGCAGCTGCATACATTCAACCATGACACAAGTTACAGAGCTCAGTGAGTGACTTTACAGGGGACAGAAGTATGGTAGTGAGGAAAGCATTCCAGCTCCCAGAAAATTCATGCCCGTCTCAATATAACCAAGTACACAGCTATCTCTTGACTATAAGTTGAACTTCTGATATTAACATACACCAGTAGAAACCCTGTGTTATCCACCCGAGCACTGGGACCGCTCCTTGCCTGGCAGGCAGTTAACATATTGTCTTCTCCCTAGCAGCAGGGGAAAAGGAACAGATACCCCTCCAGCCTCTCCTCTGCTCAAGTCCAAAGGGAACCAAAGTCTTTTGAACTGAATCAGTAGGTAGTGTGAAATTATTCTTTTCGAAGTAGTAACCTATTTTCAAAGCTTATTCTCCCAAGGCACTCCTCCCTCTACCTTTGGTGCACCCTCACCTAGGAAACACAGGGGCATATCAGCTGGCTTCTGCATTCCCCCCGAGTCACCCACTGGGAGGTTACTCCCCAGGAAAAAGTGCTGCCATTGTCCTGCCAGTAACAGGACGCATCGCCACTGGAGAAGCAAGTTTCCAAATGAATAACCTCTCCCCAAATTTGAGAGCATGATGTAGAAATCAAATGTGCTACACTACCACCAAGAATGGGGTTTATAATACTGAGTTTAATGAGCTTCTCGTAGCATGCAGCTGTCCATATTTAGGGTGGAAATGACCTATAAATCAATCAAGAATTCCACTTACTTAAAAAGGAATTCTTTCTTCAGAAAACACAAATATCTATTTACAAAGTTGCATCCTGCCAAAATCTCAAATACTTTTACTGTACACCTTTCCTTTGATTTAACAAAGCATGCATCTGAGGTGGTTACTGTGCATGTCAAGGTATATTAAAAATGAAAGATCAAAAATTAACACTAGCCCAGTTAAACTCTGCCAGTATTTTCCTCCAGCTACACTAACTAGATCCTGTCTAGCATTAAGCCAGTCAGTACTGAGCCAGTTTACTATTCTTCCATCTCATCTCTGAACATGATGCTTACAGCAATATGTACACTTTACGTTGAATTTAAAATTACTAAAATTTCATGCATCATCTCCTGCAAACTTCCCAGATTAGGAGGCAGATTAACTCTGAGAATTCTTTTAACAGACCTGCTAAAACCTTGTATGATCCAACCACATTCCAGAAACCAGTGGCTCCTGTTAAATTAAGACCATGACACTGGCAAGAGAGCTTGGCTGACAGAACAGCTGCAGTAAGCACCAACTCCCAGGTCTGAATGTGACCTGGGAATTTTTATCACTGTGCTGAAAATATCAGAAGAAAAGATAGTTTGGACAGGAGGTTAACCCCCCCCCCAAACACATTTAGATTATGATTTGAGGTAACTGACTGAGATTTTAATAGGTACATAAATCAGAAAATAGTAACCCACTTATTGCAGATGAGAAAGCAGGAAAGCTTCAGATGTATCTTCAAGTTGGAAAATGCAAGCGACTATATTTTCAGCTACAAAGAATACGG
>NW_009936212.1:4767-8426 GCF_000696875.1 Nestor notabilis | reverse complement strand
GTGGTTTGTATTATACCTTAGTTACCGGAGATCAGGATCTCAGCATAACCTGGGTAGTTATCTTTTTTTCTTCTTTAATTTCATTAACTTCAATCTGTACCTTGTTCAAGGAATTATGCACTAGTTTATGTTTTTACCTAAGGTGCACTATAGTCCCACATATCCCATTTTAAAGGACAGTTACAGCATTAGCAGATGCAGTCTTAGTCTCTAACACTATGGAATAATGGTGTCAGAAAACTTGAAATGAAAATAAAGACATTTTGCAAGTTAATTCATTTTTCTTGTAGCTGTTCTAGACACCCAAGAAATCTCTTCCCCTATCCATTCCATGTTTTCTCTATTTTAGAACAGAATGTTACACAAGTAGTTCTAAAATTTTTGTGATCTCCTGTTGAATATCCATTCAAACATCCTTCTGAATACTTAAGTTAATGTTAAGACAAATCTTATGGTTGAACTCTTATTAATCCTTATTCTTTTTGTCTCTAATTGTTGATACAGAGTCCATAGATGGAGCAAACAGCAGTGATCATCATGACTATTTCTGATTATTCCCTTTATTGGACTTGCATAATACAGTAGTTATAAGTTTCTAATAAAAAAAAACCCAGATATACAAATCCTCAGTTTAACTTCAACCAATTTTTCTAGCAGAGTTCCTAAGTATACTTTTTCTATCTTGTCAAGTACATTTTTACGTATCAGCACCTCTCTCATTTTTACATCCTATATCTAAGGTTCAATATATCCCTTTTATTACAATCTGCCTGGCAAGTAGCCCAGTATCTCTCCTTCTTAGTGGTGACAACTCCTTTTACTTCTTTCTAAAAAAGACAACTTCTCATTGTGTTATCTCATTAAGGAAGTCTATTTTCGTAGGAGTGAAAGATTGTTTTAAAGCCCTGTGTATGCTAGCTATAAAAACTTTGAGTAAACTGCCTCAGAGTTCTAATAATACTATCCACCTCCTCCTTTGTAATGGAGCAACATAAGAATTTCTTTTTTTTTTCCAAAAGGAAGGACACTTCAAGATTGATTTTTAAATTTCCTTTTGGTTTATCTGTATCTTCCTTTATAAAATTACCAAAAAATGTTCATTCTCTGGTCTGAATAGTGATCAACTTCACCTAATTTTGTATTTCTCTACCTAACTAACAGGGAAAAATTCACCACATACATTCACAATGAACCAAAATTAACAGCCATGCAGTGAGCACTTCTTACCTACCTTTATTTCTGAACTTTATATTTTATGTGTTTTGTTACTCTCAATCTTATAATAATTATGTTTTACTGTAAAACAAAGTCATTACACCCCTGGTATTCTTAATATCACAAAGAGAAAAAATATATGATAGCTTACATATATAGTATACATTATATATAGGTAGTAGTATATATGGGTATGTATACATACGTACACATATATATAGCTATGTACATATACAGCTTTTATTCTTCTTCAAGGCACATCCCTCATTGTTACAGTGACAGCACACTATGCCCTAGAGCTGTTTCCTAAGAATGACAGCTTTATCTTTCTCTTGTAGCCCGTTGCGCTTTGAACACATCACACTAATCCTCTTTATACACTTTCCTTTCTTTAGATCCTCCTCATTACACTAAATCTTCTCCCTGTAGTCTGATGTATGTGAAAGAAGCAGAGACTTGAACAAAAACATTCTTTCCATCCTTAGCACCCTAAGGTTAGTTATACAAGGACCTAAAGTTAGTGATATAGATCTGGGGATCTGGATTTCTTTTCAGAGTCTTACAGAGAAGAATATGGGCATTTGGTATGAGGTGTCTGCCATTCAGTTAGTCTGTCTAAAAGCTGGAGCTGATCGTCTCTCTCTAATCATAGAAAGAAATTGGATCCTCCATGGCACAAGTTTGCTTTTAAAACAGTTTAAGAAAAATGGCTCTCCATTGACTACAGAAGGAGCAAGGAAAACTAGCTTAGGCTACCACTTAAACTGCAGATGGCTTAATTTAGGTGAGATTAATCTTTTCCCACAAGTGAGGGATTTCTTAATGACCCTTTTTAAATAGGGGAAAAAATAATATCTTTCCATGCTAGAGAAGATATTAAGCCAAATCAATATTGTTCAAGGGTTTTTTTTTATCTTACTATCTTGAAGGTACTGTCAAAATCCAGCCCTCACCTAAACTGTCCTCCCCATGCAATACTATGGCACGCTGGACAAATACACACTATCAGGTAAGTTGTTAATACATGAATAAAGTAAAAATTGCATATTGTAAGGTTTATTCTCTTTCAAGAGAAGGCTAGATATTATATAGTTAATAATGAACTACAAAGCTTAATAGAAACCTATATCTATGTCAATATCTTTATGAGTGGATTTATTCCCCTTCAATTCCTTTAACATCTCTAATAGACTATATTAATCACAGCATTTTCTTTTCTCTGTTAAAAATCTATGTGGGGCTGGCCGATATGACACAGTACCAGCAAAAACCCCATACTTTTCCAAACCGGCAGCTAGAATTAAGGTAGGATACTCTAGCCATCTTAGATGGTGTTTGTAGTTAGGCAACTGAATCATGCTTTTATAGCTACCACATGACTAAACTTACGGAAGAGTTGATGGAACTGCAAAACATTTTCTGAACATATTAAGTATGTTTTGTACTTGCATAGTCAAGCTTACATTTTCATTCTCCTTTCCTGCATATTCAATTAATATTTCTGTGGCAACTAAAAGTTAAACAGCAACACTATTTTGTTTCTGTGATTAGCAACAATGAACTTCTGTAGGCCAAAATGATCAAAACACAGATTATCATACACAGCCTAAATTTACTATCACTCTTTGACAAAGATTCACAGTAAATGAACACCCACCCTTAAAATCACCTACCAAATACTTCTTCAAGATCAGTTGTAGTGTATTTGTAAAGTTACATGATAGACACACAGCTTTAGAGTGTGCATTCCCACAGACTGAACAGAATGTCAAGTCCGGCTAATGCAGTTGTGCTTATGTTGACATAGGTCACCCACCACTTTCTGTGCCACTCCTGTTGAATCAAAAGAATCAAACAGATGAATGAAAAGGAAACAGAAACAGGAAAAAAAAAAAAAAAAGAGTTTAGTCTGGAGAAAAGGAGGCTGATGGCACACCATATTACTCTCTACAACTACCCCAAAAAAGGCTGTAGTGAGGCAGGAGTCAACCTCTTTTCCCAAGTAGCAAGTGATACAAGAAGAAGAAACGGCCTCAAGTTGTCTCAGTGGTGGTTTATATTGGATATTAAGAAAAATTCCTTCACCAGAAAGATTGCCAAGCATTGGAACAGGCAGGCCAGGGATGTGGTTGAGTTCACCATCCCTTGAGGTGTTTAAAAGTTGTGTAGATGTGACATTTAGGGACATGGTTTAGTAGTGGACTTGGCAGTGCTAGGTTAATGGTTGGACTTGATTATCTTTAAAGATCTTTTCCAACCTGAAGGATTCTGTAAATCTGTGAGTCTAACTCCTCACAAGTACAGTGATTCATAGTTTCTTTCTCAGGGTGTCCAATTATCTCCAAAATGTAACTGTCTTCCAGTTTTTCCAAACTTTCATCAGGCATTCAGTTTCTTAGATATTCTCTGCCCTCTCTTCACTCCCCTTCCCCACCCCCCCCACC
>NW_009936212.1:0-4644 GCF_000696875.1 Nestor notabilis | reverse complement strand
CCCCCCCCCATTTAGCTATCAACGTTTTTTCAAACATTTACTATCATCCAGTCTATCTTCCCTGGCAGTTTCCTCACCAACCGAGCTTCTCTATCCACTTGAAACAATTTGAAACAAGCTCATGGCAGTAGTGCTTCTCCTAATGCAGAATCTGCTTTTGATGTGATAATTGTATCACCTAAAGAGATGAAAGAGAATGAACTTTACCTGAAGAGACATGTAAATGGCACTGATTCTGGTCTTAATGGCCTAATGAATCAATTTTCATTGCAAAATTCAGAACAGAATATTTGCAGTGCATCCTCTGATGTTTTGTCAGGTCATATTCTACCTTATTTACAATATTGTCCAGGGAAAATGATTTCATATACTTGCATTTATGCAGAATATGTAGCCACATGCTCTGTTAGACAGGAACTACACTCAATCTTCTTATAAACTCTTATACTATATGTTGAAACACTAGCACATTCGACATGTTGCTTAATTGCTGTCTAAGTCCTAATAACCTCAAAGAGAATAAGAACAGCTACTGGCAATTTAACAGTGCTAACACCACAAGATGAATCTAGGTAATGGATATAACATATGAGGGACCAGTGGGCTAATTTACTTAAAACAAAATGTGATTAAATGATCCGAATACAAAATACCATCAACAGGTCAGCTACATCTATACTACGTGATAAACTGCTGGATGGATGCCCAAAACAGCTCTGGAAAGCTAGTATTTATAAAGTGCCAGTTCAGAAATCAAATGTATTATAGCCTGTAGCAAACTTTGCATTTTCTGAGGCAAAGTTGAGTTGGGAGTACTGTATTAAAAGTACTGCTAGGAAGCTCTGAGGAATGTGATAAAAATAAGTTCTAAATGGAAAAAAATAGGAAATACTGAAGTACAATTTGTCTGATGTATTTAGATGTCTAAGTGAGATGAGATGAATTGTATCTTAAAGTGCCTATTTATTTCCTTGGAGTATAGGTGAACTCATACAAAGATATATCTGGCTTGATTCATTTGCATGCAGAAAGGACTCTTAAGCCACTTGAGACACTCTAGAGTATCTGAGACAACAGTTCACAGATGTGACATACAACCTGGCAGAGTAAGTTGCTGCTGCTACAGTAGTCACAGGCCAGATGGAAGATCTAGAACATCTCAACAGGTATTACTAGCCTCTGTTGTAAAAGTGAATTAAACCCCACAGTGTAAGTGTGAGAAAATGAGAGTTCAGGATTGTAGATAGCCATATGTAGGCCTCTGAATGCGAATGTATACCTGAAGGCTCTGTTTCTAAGCCCTCGTAGAAATAGGTACTTTAATGCCATTTCTGTCCTAAATTAGTTTCATTTGCTACTCCTGAATTGTGCTCATACTCATTTTCTTTCATAGAGTTCAGAGAGATACTTAACTACCTGTGGGTCTTTGCTTTAGGCTGCACACTGCAGACTACACTGACTGCATTGATTATATCTCTATTGACTGTATCTCCACTGACTATAGTAAGAGCATGTTCCACATGTGGTCACCACCATTTAGATATCTGTATATAAACGAACCTATTTACAAGTTGGAAAGAAGTCTTACCCTGTAGCCCAAAGTTAAACCACATAGATCCAGTGCCTTTTGCTGAGTCTTTCTTGATTCCTATGTCCTGCAGTGATGTAAAGTCTGGAAATTAACTTTAGCACAGTTTGAGTGTAACACATAGAGATAGATCAGGCCTGGAACTATGTGAAAACTAATATGCCTCCTGGTATCTGGAGTACAGAGAAGCAGATGAAGGGAAGGCTGTCTTCTACCTAGCCTCATTACCTCCAGTTTGGGACTGGTCGTCTCAGTTTCATGCTAGATTATACCTCACACTATGCCTGTCTCTACATTTTGGTGTTGAGCACTTTGATGGGATAGTTTGTTAGACTAGCATAATGCTAAGATAGAGTTATAAGGCTTCTCAACTGAACAAAATGCCCAGAATTTAAGTGTAAAGGAACAGGTGTAGAATAAATGGCTCAGCTCAGGTCTGGCATATGCAGATCTAATAAGATTTGTCATCTCTCTGCAGAAATCTGGATTGTCTCTTTATTAAGTTCTTGTTTCTGGAAACTTAGTGCAAATAGAGAGCAGCACAAGCAGGATGAGCTGCAATGTGCCCAAGAACTATACATCCTTTACTTCTCTTCATTAAAACTGTGAAAAGCCTTTCTTATTCATAGACATATCAACACTGAGGATAAGAATCAGAGAATCATAGAATAACAGGTTGGAAGGGATCTCAAGGATCATCTGGTCCAACCTTTCTAGGCAAGCATGACCTCGACTAGATTTTGTACTTGATATATGTTGTGACAGTGAGCTGGGCAGGTGTCCTGTCCCTGTGCTAGCAAAACTACAAAGCAACTAGTGAGTTTTTTTTGCCTCTGCTCTCTGTACAAAGCAAATGATAGTTATTTCTATTCCAAGTGAGAGGAAACTGGAGATAGAGATAAAATTTTGGGGTTTATTCACCTGAAACAAACGGCAATACTTGTATGTATAAAGGATTTCCCGTTGAACATGAATACACAGGATTTCCGGTTATTAGTAAATAATGAGGAAAAGTTTATAAAGAATGAGATAGAATATTAAAAAAAATTCACAATAATTCTCTTAAGAAAATCATTCCAGCAATAGTCCTGTAATGTAACCATTATTTGATTATGTCAATCTTAATGCTGGTTGTGTAATCACCATGCAATATTCCAACTTCCTTGTGTTTTAATTACCTTCTGAGAATACAGTGCATGATTTTAGCTTGAGATCTGCTGTGTGTTGCCAAGATTTCCCTAATTTACTAAGGCTTATAAAAGTAAAACTTAGTTAGGTTGACACAGTTTCTCTGTGACTACTACATGGTGACTTCTTTTCATCACCTTGATTTTCTCCAGGTGCTTACACACTGACTGCTTTAATAAATGTTCTAGAAATATACTAGCTATTGAATTTAAAATTGGTGTTCTGTAATTTCCTAGATGGATTTCTTTGCTGTTTTAGTGGCAGCTATCCCATATTTTAGAGAATCCCATTCTTTCCCAAAAGGAAAACATAACAGTCTTTGAATGTTTTTCAACATAATATTTTCTATCTCAGGCATATTTTCATAATCTTCTAGTGTCAGATTCAGAATACGTGTGCATGTTGTGCACCTCTGCTGTAGTTCTTGGTCCTGTTTGAGTTACATTTAAATCCAGACAAATTCACTGAAATGCCTTCAGTCAGTTTGAATTGCCTAAATACCTGAGAAGAAAATGAAGTCTCAGAAGCTCTGGGCATCAAATTCTCAGTTCAGCTAACTGTAAAGTGGGGTCACAAAATTGAAAACTGACAGCATTTGCCATTCTTTGTGATGAACTGCTTGCTTATTTTGCTTCTACACTGTATAAAATGGTGATTTAAAAAACATGGTTTTTTGTAGGATTTGCTTCTCATGGACACAGTATTTCTTTGTAATTAATCTTGCAGATAAAAAGTTATGGTTCAGTGAAGTGCATCTATATTCCTGGTAACTGTCTCTTTTACACCTCTCCTCTGGGGAGCAGAGTATTGTACCAGCTGCTGACTAACAGAAGGTGATAGAAGGTTTAACACCAATATAATTGAGTAAGGATATAACCTCAAAGAACAACAACAAAAAAATAATCCCATTTAGATACCTATTTATTTCTATATTCCATCACAAGTGTCAGCTACTGCTTATTATCAGAGACAGCTGAGCTTTCTCATGTTTTCACACACTTGGTAAACACCAAGTTCCTTAACTATGAAGTTCCTTGAAAGGCTTCCTTTTTCTGTAAGTCCTATAGAGCTATGCTTGTGTTTGGAAGAGGGTTCAATGGTCCAACAGATAATGTAACCAAAATCACACACCGCAAGAAAAGCTTCCATCAGAAAAAAATTCCTTTGCATAAAATCCTTTTTCATATTATCAAAAAAATCAAAAGGGTTCAATAAGGAACATGAAGACAGAATCTTCAAAAAAACCCCAAATAATTATTTTGACTTGTGATATTACTCTTCATCTGTCTGTATCTACCTTTCCCACCTCATTTACATGTTCAGACATGTATATGCGGATACAGTGGGAATATTGCACAGATTTATTCTTTGTAGGACATATCAGAATCATCCATCTGATATGATTATTGAATTTCAGGGTCAGTTTTGCTGCTGTATAGAATGCACAAAATTAGATACATGTGGAAGATTTAGAATCAGAGAATGGTTTGGGTTGGAAGGGACTTTAAAGACCATCTGGTTCCAACCCCACTGTCATGGGCAGGCATATCTTCCACTAGATCAGGTTGCTCAAAGCCCCAGTGGACACTGCCAGTGATGGGGCAGCCACAACTTGAGTGGGCAGCCTGTTCCAGCGTCTCACCACCTCACCCTTGTCCTATCGCTACCTGCCCTTGTAAAAAAGCCCTCTCCAGATTTCTTGTAGGCCCCCTTTAGGGACTGGAAGCTGCTCTAAGGTCCCCCTGGACCCTTCTCCAGCCTGAACAAGCCTGAGTCTCTCATCCTGTCTTCATAGGAGAGGTACTCCAGCCTCCTGATCATCTTTGTGGCCTCCTTTGGACTAACTCAAACAGGTCCAGGTCCCTCTT
>NW_009936211.1:3090-3551 GCF_000696875.1 Nestor notabilis | reverse complement strand
TATGGTAGGAGCCTGCCCAGGACGGGCTGGTGGCCCCAGTACCTTGGGATGGTGACACTGGTGTCATCTCTGTGGGGTGAAGGTTTGGGGACAGCAGGAGCGTCCTGCTCTGTACCCAGCACCAACTTCTGTCCCGGCAGCCACTGACAAGGTGGCCCTGCTGATCGGGAACAGGCACTACCTGCACCACAAGCAGCTAAAGGCCCCTATGGTGGACGTGCACGCCCTCAGCACCCTCCTCCGACAGCTTGACTTCAAGGTGGTGTCGCTGCTGGACCTGCGCAAGGCCGAGATGCAGATGGCTGTCAATGAGTTCCTCCTCCTCCTCGACAAGGGTGTCTATGGTGTGGTGGCACCCGCTGGGGCAGCTCCAGCCAGGGGGGAGCTGGGGGGTTGTTTTGCTGCCGGGCGCTTGGGGGGTGCTCAGGGAAGGAGCCGGCACTGGCAGGGGGGGGGGGGGT
>NW_009936211.1:1039-2854 GCF_000696875.1 Nestor notabilis | reverse complement strand
GGTTGGAACTGGAGGAGCTTTAAGGTCCCTTCAACCCAACCTGATGTCACTGCTCTCCTGCAGGTTTGCTCTACTATGCTGGACACGGCTATGAAAACTTTGGCAACAGCTTCATGGTGCCCATCGATGCGCCCAGTGCCTACACCTCTGCGCACTGCCTGTGCGTGCAGCAGGTGCTGCAGGGCATGCAGCAGCGCCGCACCGGCCTCAACGTCTTCCTGCTTGATATGTGCCGCAAGAGGTGACCCAGCCCTGGCCACCAGCCTGGAGACAAGCTGGGATGTCCCGGCACAGGGGTTCCCATGGGTGCTGGTTCCATGGGGAGTGGAGGGGGTCATCCACAGGATCCCATCCACCCCATTGGCTTTGGGTGCACCAGGGCATCAGTGCCCCAGCTGAGCTGGAAAACACCACGATGGGTGGGCAGAGGAGCACGGGGCAGCCCCTGGGGTGCCCTGGGGAGGGTTTGGGGTGGCAGCAAGTCCAGCAGCGCTTCTCTTGCAGGAACCTCAACGACGATGTCATCCCAAATGTCGGGACACTGCAGGTCACGGCCAACATCGTCTTCGGCTACGCCACGTGGGTCCACCCCCCTCTGCCCCCAACACGGGCATCAGGGATGAGTCTCCCATCATGGCTTGGCTCTCCTTGCGTCTGTGTCTTTCCCCCTCCATTTCCGGGCAGCATTGCCTCCTCCAGTTGATGCTGGAGGTGGCGGGTGAGTGGCATCGTCCAGTCCCCTAGGGGGCAGGAAGATGCCCACCGTGCTGCTTGACAAAGCCCTGAGGCTCCTCTAGAGCACAGGGATTTGGCCTGATGATTCTTTAAGCATCCAGGACCTGGTGTGGCTTCTAACTCTCCCCACCATGGTGGCCACATGGGTCAATGGAGTGGGTAGAGCTGTGGGCACCCAGCTCTGGCTTCCCCAGGGGTTGGGGGCTGGCTCCCAGGGGAGTGATGGAGCCAACGCTGCCCCATCCCTCCAGGTGCGCAGACGCTGAAGCCTATGAGCTGAGCCAGGGCGAGCTCTCCAACGGCATCTTCGTCACCTTCCTCAAGCGCTGGCTGCTGGAGGACGAGAAGATCACGGTGCTGTTGGACAAGGTGGCTGAGGGTGAGTGGGGAGCAGCAGGGGACAGCAACACCCTCCATGGCCCGCACTGATCCCTGTCCCCCGCAGACATGGGCACGCTGGAGATCACGCGCGGCCGGCAGGCGCTGGAGCTCCGCAGCAACCTCTCGGAGAGACGAGCTCTGACGGACCCCATCCGCACGCCAGCCCGGGACGAGTCCTCGGCCAGGAACCTCCAGTGGGCCAAGGCTCATGGTGAGAGTCACAACGTGCTGGTACAGAGCTGCCAGCCCATGTCCCCACCCCAGGGTGGTCACCGCACCCATGGGCATGGCTCAGGTCAACCCTGTGCTCGCCATCCCCATTCTAGTCTTGCCGGAGAGCAGGACCCTCAGCTTTGACTGTGGTGTCACCGTTCAACTGGGCTTTGCCGCCGAGTTCTCCAACATCATGATCATCTACACCCGCGTGGTGGCCACCCCCGAGGACATCGCCACGTGTGAGGCCAAGCTCACCGACATACCTGAGGTGGGAACAGGCAGCCCAAGCCCATGACAGTGCGATGGGGAACAGGGTGGGGGGACCCATGCTGGTTTCCATGCCATCTGTGGTTGGAACTAGATGCTCTGTGGTTGGATCTACATGCTCTTAAGGTCCTTTCAAACCCAAACCGTTCTATGGCCTCAAGCTGCCCCAGGGCAGGTTTAGCTGGAGCTGAGGAACAATTCCTTGCCCAGAGGGTG
>NW_009936211.1:374-963 GCF_000696875.1 Nestor notabilis | reverse complement strand
GTGCCAGGGATTAGTGGTGGCCTTGGCACTGCTGGGAATGGTTGGACTTGATAGTATGGAAGGTCTTTTCCAACCTCTTTGATCCTATGACTCTATGTGGCAGGAGCTGGGTGTGGACCTTAAGTGCACCAACAAGGAGAGCCCGGAGGAGATGGACAGCCCGTTGGCATCCACCTGGAGCCTCGATTGCCCTTCCTGCTGCCTCTACAGCCGGCTCTGTGGCTTGCAGAAGCTTCAGGTAAGACCCTCACGAGGCAGGGGCTGGAGCTGGCCATGGCTCCTGATCACGCTGCCTGTGCCCCGCAGCAGGAGCTGGTGTTCACCGTCTGCCTGCAGTACCGGTACCGGGGCATGGAGGACTTCGTGGAAGAGAGGCAGCGCGTGAGCGTGGGGAAGCCGCTCATTGCCAAGCTCAACCTGTGCCCTGTGGCCTCCCCATTGCCCTCCAGCAGCCCTGGCCCTGCCTCCCCTCCAGGGAGCTGGGGGGCGCTGGGGGGCTCCTGGGGCAACAGCCCTGAGGAGAACCTGAGCCCTGAGGTGCCCAGATCCCAGCCCCTCTAGAGGGACAATGTGTCCCCCCCCTTGTCAC
>NW_009936211.1:0-238 GCF_000696875.1 Nestor notabilis | reverse complement strand
ACGGGGGGCTGCAGCTTGGTGCTGCCCCATGACATAGCCCTGACTCCACGGGTACAGGCAGCGCCACTGCCATGTGCCAGGACAGTGCCAGCACCATGTCCCTGGGCAGTGCCAGCCCCACGTGCGTGGGGGCAGAGTGCCCAGAGCCCACAGCTCAGCACTGGGGCAGCGCTGGCTCCATCCAGGCCTGGAAGAAATAGAGAGAAATAAGCAGATTAAGGGGCAAATCCTGCAGGAG
>NW_009936210.1:0-1352 GCF_000696875.1 Nestor notabilis | reverse complement strand
CCCCTGTAACTCCATATAAAGCCCATGTAACACCCCCTATAACTCCATGTAAAGCCCATATAAGGCCCTTTCAAAGCCCACCCAAAGCCCATAGAAAGCCCCTTGTAAAGCCCATCTAAAGCCCATCTAAGGCCCATATAAAAGTCCATATAGTCCATATAAAGCCCATATAACACCCCATACAAAGCCCCATATAAAGGCCCACACAAAGCCCATGTAAAAGCCCATACAAAGCCCATAAAAAGCCCATCTAAAGCCCATATAAAGCCTATATGGGGCCCGTCTAAAGCCCATGTAAAGCCCCATACAAAGCCCATATAAAGCCCATATTAAGCCCATTTGAAGCCCACATTAAGCCCATATAAAGGCCCATGGAAAGCCAATCCAAGCCCATATAAAGCCCCTTATAAAGCCCACACAAAGCCCATGTAAGGCCCTTTCAAAGCCCACATGAAGCCCATATAAAGGCCCCTATAAAACCCATATAACACCCCATATAAAGCCCCATACAAAGGCTCACACAAATCCCATATAAAGGCCCATATAAAGTCCCATATAAGGCCCATATAAAACCCATACAAATCGCATCTAAAGCCCATATAAAGCCCATCCAAAGCCCATACAAAGGCCATCCAAAGCCCATATAAAGCCCACACAAAGCCCATATAAAGGCCCTTATAAAGCCCATATAAAGGCCCTTATAAAGCCCATATAAAGCCCACACAAAGCCCATATAAAGCCTATATAGAGCCTATATAAAGCCCATCCAAAGCCCATAGAAAGGCCCATATAAAGCCCACCTAAATCCCATCCAAAGCCCATCCAAAGGCCCATATAAAGCCCACACAAAGCCCACACAAAGCCCATCCAAAGCCCATTTAAAGGTCCATATAAAGCCCATATAGAACCCCATATAGAGGCCCCTCTGAAGTCCCATGTAGCCCATACAAAACTCCTATAACACCCCATATAAGGGCCCACACAAAGCCCATCTAAAGTCCATACAAAGGCCCATCTAAAGCCAATCCAAAGGACCACATAAAGCCTTTGTAAAGGCCCATATAAAGCCCATAGAAAGGCCCATCTAAAGCTCATATAAAGACCCATCCAAAGCCCACCTAAAGCCCATCCAAAGGCCCATATGAAGCCCATAGAAAGGCCCATATAAAGCCCATAGAAAGGCCCATACAACCCTATCCAAAGCCCATAGAAAGGCCCATATAAAGCCCATCTAAAGCCCATCCGAAGCCCATCTAAAGCCCATCTAAAGCCCATGTAAAGGCTCATATAAACCCCATCCAAAGCCCATCTAAAGCCCATCTAAAGCCCACCCAAAGCCCACCCAAAGCCCA
>NW_009936209.1:0-8437 GCF_000696875.1 Nestor notabilis | reverse complement strand
AGACCGGCCTCGCTGCCGTCTGCCGGTGTGCGAAGCTCCTGGCCGCGGGGCGCGTTGGCCGCGGGCCCTGACAGCGTTACCGGGAGCGGTAAAGCCGAGTGGTAGAGCGGCTGACCGGGCTTACTGCGGTTGCTCGTTCTATACTTGAATGAAAGAATACCTGCCCCCCTAACCCCAGACCAAGGAGGGGTTTGGAGCTGTAACTCCAAACAGGCAGATCCTTATATCACACTGACACAACTCCGAAGCACTACCCCAGAGGCGGGGGACATCCCATTCATCTGGAAGTGGCATTACTGAAGGTGTCATCAGGCACAAAGTTTCTCAGGTTGTGCTGAAGGTAGTGAACAGATTCATCAGCTCCACAGCACAGATCCTCTTGCTTTGTGGTTCTGGTCCCATTTACAGCAGTGTAAATTTGGCTGGGAGATGGTGAAGTTAATGATGTTGGGTGAACCCCTCGTCTGAGAGGTCAGCGTGCTGGTTGCTCAAAATGGACAGGGGAGGCCATACTGGCCGGTGGTCAGTGAGCTCATTTGGGGCTGAACTTTACAGTAAACGGTTGTCTGGTTTCCAAGGGGGAACAGGGCAAATTCATAAACCCCATTTTTAAAAATGGAAGCAAAAATCACTGAGGTAAATAGCGAGCCTGCAGCTTAGCCTGGAGGGAGTGTCCAGAGTGTGAACCTAGATAAAGTGTGTGATCTGGAGGACCCACCTCACCAGCCTGATGGGAGCAGCAGCACTGAAATGCAGTGACTTGGCCTGTTTTGGTTTTGGGGAGAAACATCAACTGTCTTTAATGTCTACATCTTCTGTAGGAACTCCCAGCGAGGCAGCGGTTTTGTGGTTTCTTCACTGCACTTTAATTTCTTCAGCCTCTGCTCTCTGGTTTCTTACTGGTGCATTGTTTGGTTCCCAGTTTTGAACTTTGCTCCTTTACAGCCTGTTTTAGAGTCAGGAACAAAGTTAACATTATTCCTCTCAGTACCAACCTTGTCCACATGGTTTGAAGAGCAGCTGCAGAACTGACCACTGCATCAACAAGTTTTATGCTGCTGCTTGTTGGAAAAGAAACAGAACCTCAGCCTGTCTGCAGGCTTTGCTACGAGCTTTGCCTTGTTTGCCCTACCAAAAATTTGAAGCAGTCTTGTTCCCTTTTAAGGTCTTATGTAGATTTTTATCTCTGGAGTTTTGTAGCAGAGGTTTTCCTTCAAGAGCCCCTCTCTTCCTGATGATTTCTGCTCCTACATTTCTTCCTCTGAGGCCTTCCACCTGATAAGCATCAGGAACCAAACCCTTTTTATCTGCATGCCTTGCCTAAGAAGGGGGGAGGCTTCATAGATGGGTTCTTGTGTGTACGTGGCTGGAAGGAATCCTATGACTGGCTGCTGCAACTTTCAAGTTCAGGAGTGTCCCAAAGCATGGCAGTCCCGGTGGGAAGTGTGCTCCGAGGCACGCTGTGTGCCAACTTCTGCTGAGCCCTGCAGATTCAGAGCACACAAAGGCTCTTTTGTCAGGGCAAATCGAACCTCTTTGAATAATTTCACAGATTAAGAAAGAGGTTAAGTCATCTACCCTTGACCAGGAAACTTGTTAGGAAAGCTGAAAGTAAGAGACTTGCCTGCACACAGGGCAGCTGACAGAGATGTACCCCTCATTTTTGCAGGGAGCAGTTTCTTGGAAGCCCCACAGACCAACACACCTTTTCTTTCTCTGTTTTTTTTTCTTTGTAATAGCATTGATTGCAATTAAATGGCTGTTCTGCAGGAGGAAACTGCAGTGTGTAACTGCCTGGTGGTAACGTGTGAGGAAAATCAAACTGCCAGTATAAGACAGGCCCAGGTAGATGATTCAACCTCACTTTGCTTTATCACCAGGTCTATTGGAAGAGCAAACCCTGAGCTGTGGGTTTGGGCACAGCGAAGCCGTGGTTATGCTGCACAAGGGGTATGGCTCAGGTCAGTCAGGTGCCTGCTTGGCTTCACCACCGGGAACTCGAGCTTTGCTGGCTGGCACAGGACAGTCGCTGGGGCCCAGCTCAGGCCGGTGCTGGTGGGCCCTGGCTGCAGAGGCTCTGCCTGCATGGGCAGATGGGCTTTGCAACTCGGCCGCATCCCGGTGCCTGGTCCTGGCACTGGTCTCACCCAACCAAGATGTGACTTTCAGGAGGCTGCTTTCCCTGGCATGAGTTTCTGCTGCAGCAAGGGCAGTTGTTGCAGAGCACTTGAGATGTGGAGGAACAGTGTTGGGGGGCTGGATTCTGCTCTCATCTGGACTGTTTTGCCAGAGACCTTATTTAATAAGAGCTGGTTAACTCAGTGCAGGTTTTGCGCAGTAACAGTCTGTGTGGACTCTCCTTGTGAGGTTTTCCTGCAGTTTTCCTTGAGAGCTGCCATGCCTTTTGTCTAACTGGAGTGGATTACTTTACTAAAATGAAGTCAAAGAGAGTTTCTGTAGGTCACAGACAAACCTTCTGAATTCCTGTGGTAAGGATGTTCACAGAGGGCTAATAATGCGTGAATAGGTACTGGAGAGCTGTGCTGCTGGGCATCTGCAGGGAAAGCATGGCTTACAGAGCGGGGAAGGAGCTTTGTGCTCAGAGCCTGGGAAGAAGGTATGGCAGCACTCTGGGGTAGCCTCCCCCCGGTACCTCCTTGCTGCCCAGCCACGCAGGCCCTGGTTTTTCATCCTCCCGCTGAGCAGCACAGGCAGGAGCGCTGCCTGGTTGCGCTCACCCCTGGCTGCTACGTCCCGTCCCGCTGCGTGGTTCTGCAGTGAAGTCGTCATTGCCAAGGCAACTGGCTGTGGTCCCACAAACACGGGCTTGCAGCGGCCTCACAGCGGGCTGGGGCAGCTCCATCAGCCTGGCGCCCCGGAGGAGGAGGAGCAGGCGCCAGGAGCGTGAGGGAGGCCACTGGGCTGCGAAAGCCGGCGAGGGGTCTGTCCCCTCCCGAGGACCTGTGGCAGCCTGTCCTTGGCTTTCTCCCAGGCAGACGTGCCTCGTCATCTGCAGCTGCAACTCCAGCTGCGTGACACCCTCAGGTCCGGTGTGATAGATCCTGGCAACACGCGGGGCTGACGCGAGTGGAGAACGAGGCCTGAACTGGCTCAGACCTCTCTTAGTTTTTCTGACACGTGTAAAATGCGCTCTGACTTCAGCATTCAGCGTTTTTTGTTTCCATTGCCAGTAATTTATAGCAGAAACACCAAGCCAACTTCAGCCTTTTCCTCATGGGTGAACTTAGCATGACTTAAAGTTGCAGTTGTGTGCTGCCTTTTTGCACAGTTCTTCTAAAATCTTCCATTTGTGAAAGAGATCATAAAGCACTTGGATAGCATCAGTTCATAACCTCAGTATCACCCCATTCAGCAGAGAGCTCAGGTTTCCATTTTGGTTTTACTTTTTTTTTTTTTTAAGAGAAGAATTTGGAGTAACATTATTTCTGGTATTTCTGCAAACAATAGGAACAAACCCAAGCCACTGGACTAGTTCCCACAATGCAAATGAAACAGTGAAACCTGTTATAATTCACAGAGTTTGATGATAAATACTCTGATCTTTATTGAAAAAAAATCCCACTCATTTTTTGTTTGGGTTTTTTTTTTTAAATGTTTTTAATTTTTTAAAAATAAAGACTCTGATGCCTGAAGCACAACAGCAAGATGTCAGTTCTTTGGCTGTTCATGCTGGGATGCACATTAGTGCCACCAGTTATGCAGAACTGCAGTTTGATAAACCACGTTCTGTGTGAGAAGGCACAGATTACGTGGGACTTATGCAGTAGGGCCACTTTTATAAAGAAACCGGAATCAGTTGAAGAGTTCCCGCTTGCTGCAAAGAGCTTTTGTGTTACCAGAAATCTCACCCTAATGGAAATAGTTTGATTTACCTTGTGGGAACAGTTCTTGGTTTCCTTCCTCCCATGTTACTGGCTTGGGTGGTGAAGGCTGCACAAGTGGGTGCTCTAGTGTCAGTAGTGCCGGAGCCAGGAGCTGGCTGCAGACCTGGGCACTGTGATGGCACTGGGCTTGCGCTGCCACTGCGGTTGTTGCTCTGGGTGGTGATTTTCAGCCTTCTTGAAGCAGATCTCCCCTCTGTGAAGGGGCAGGGCACTGGACAGCCTGGCTGGCATGACCTGCAGCATAAGTGTTTCTGCTGGTGCTTTTCTTTTGTGTTGTGACCCCGGGGAACAGCGTTTAGAGGGATTCTGGCTGGTGGTTTAGAAGGGGCTTGTGTGCAGAATAAGGAAGGAGTTCTTTTGTATGCCTATGGTAGGTTTATAATGCTCTTTATCTCCACAAAATGATACTCCAAAAGACTCTTTATTTAAAATAAAAAGCCAATGATATTTTTTCTCCACATTTAACAACTAACAATAGATCCTAACTATGGAACATTTTATGGGAGCAATGGGGCGTCACCAAGCATGCCATGAAGTACTTAAACCTAATACCAGATTCTCTAGCAATAGCCCGTTGCAGCAGGTTGGAAGAGGTGATGCTTCTTTTAAAGTTCTGGCCGATGAAGCCCAGCAGGGTACGAGGGGTTCCTGCCCCTGCCAAGTTGCTGGCTTTAGGACAAGGGGCAGAAGTGAAGGGCTGATCCCCAGGCGTCTGTGGTCCTGACAGAGGTGCTGCACAGATGTCACCAGGAGCCTGCTGGCAGGTAGTGCTCAATCTGCAAGCATGCTTTGGGAGCCAAACTACATGAGCCGCTTGGACATTTCTTCTTGTTCTTGCAAATCTGTGTGACTTCTGAGATGCCCATTTTAGGAAAGAAAGGAAAACCATAAAAAATCCTGGGAAGCAGCTAAACTTTTTGAGCTTTGCAAGGCAAGACTCACTGCTTTCTCACTTGGAAAAGGCTTTGGTGTGTTGGAAACTCCTCTAAGCATTTTTTTATGAACATAGTTGAAAGTGTCAAATGCAAACTTCAGTAGGTTTAAATTGAAATTAAACATTTCAGTTTGTGGTTTGGCCACAGCAAAACAGTTGGCTCTGACCAAAATAATCTTTTCCTTTTTATCTAAGATGTCAGTGCCTTCAACCGGCCAGAATAGCCCCAGCTGACTAGGTGGATACAGCTCCATAGGGAAACTGTATGGGGTTTAGAGGGAGGGTGTGTGAATTGTTTAGTGGGAAGCTTTATGCATCTGTGTAACTCTTCTCCAGTATCACTAGTGGCCTGGAAAGAGAGGTACAGCATGAGTGGAGGTGACAGTGATGCTGTGAATGCCAGCTGCGGGGGAAGGATCCCAACATGACCTTTGGGACTCAGAGATGTGATCCGGGAATGACAAAAAGAGATTAAGCTCTGAAAAGCACAAGCAAACAGACTTACAGAAGGACTGTAAAATGTAGGTGCTATTGCAAATGACATGAAAACAAGAAGATTTTGTGATGAGACCCAGAAAAGTAATTTCATATGTGTGGCCTACTCTTCAGAGGTTGTTGGGGGGTGTGCAAAGCTGGTCACTGATGATCGGCCCTAATCCCAAGGAAAACCATGGTGGAGAAAAGCTGGAGCTGCACTTGCTCTGCCATTTTACTTTCACAGACCCCTTCCATTGTCACCTCTCCCACGAGGGGGAAGGCAGAGAAGGTTGATGTTTCTGCTGAGGAGCAGTTGCTATGGATGGCTGGAGGAAATGGGAGGAAGAAACACAAAACAAACATGCCAGCAGCCTTCCTGGATACAGGGATGAGAAGCTGGAAAATATAGCTGGACCTTGGCTCGTTCAGCTGGGCTGGCTCTCAGCTGTGGGTTGGATCCAGCAGCATCTTTCCCATTGCTCTGCTGGGAACAGTTGAACTCCATTTTACAGCACATGGATTTGGATCCAGTAATGGGTGTTTCCATTCAGCGATGGGGGAGAAGTGATGCTGAGCAGAGAGCCCCGACCTTTCTAGTCCTTGCTTCACATGTTAAAGGTGGCGAGACAGGTGCCTGTATTTCATGGACTTGGGCTGGCCTGTCCGTGCTCTGAGGGAACTGAGTCACTTCAGTGGAAATCCAGATGTTCTTGTGTAACCAAAGCTCATCTCATGGAGGGAGCTAAGTGTGAAGTGGAAGCCGTCTCTCTCCTGGCTTGACATTAGCATTTTGGGGTGAGTGGTCTCCCTTAACCCAGGCACATCCATCCAGGAGTTATGGAAGCAGCTGCCTGCAGTGGGAGCAGGTACCTCCCACAGGTTGGTGCTCTGTGCCCTTGTCCCCATTGCAATGGGCAGCGCAACGTCCAGATACCTTGCTGCTCTGTCCGGGTGCTGGTGTGGCCACAGGCATCATGGATGTGCAGGGATGTCTGCTGTGTATAGGGATGTCCTCACTCTGTGCTTGGGCACCTCCCAAGGCCGTGTCCCAGCTGTGGTCCAGCAGCCTGGTTAGCTGCTGTGCCTGGAAGTGTTGGGTAGCTGCTGCTTTATCAGTCATCCCCAGAGTGCTGTCTGCAGGCTGCCCCGTGTCGCACAGAGTGGGTCACAGTGCCTGTGGTTTTGCTAGGATGAGGTAAAGTGAGTTCAAATTGCACAAGAAAGATTCACAGAACTTCTGCATCAGTGGAGAACAGAAGCAACAGGAGGTGCCTTTCACATCATGGTGAAATAGCTGAGCTTAGTGAAAATCCTGCTTTTCAACATACACATTGAAGAAGTGAGGAGGGACCTGAATTTGGCTCAGACCTTACCGTCGTGTCAGACTGATGCATGAGGGAGTGGTGAGAGGGCAGAAGGGGCTGAGTTGCCATCCTTGAATGCAGCACGTGTTCTGGTCCCATGTGAGAAAAGAGCTATTGCGCTGTTGTAGCTGCACTTGTCCTGTATGTGGCGTGAGTCTGGATGTGTTTGTGGGTGGGGTTTGGGTCAGTTTTCAGCCTAGGTTGGCTCTTCTGAGGCTTGGAGAAGGCAGGTGTCAGCTGGGAAAGGGAGCCACAGAGCAGGGACCTGGGGGCTTGGACTGGAGGGAGTGAGAGGAAGCCAGGGAATGGTAATGAAATGGGCATGCACGCTGCGCCGCGGCTCTGCCTTTCCAGCGTGCCACTGGAGCTGGCAGGGGATAAACGTGCTCCTGTCACCCGTTATGAGATGGAAGAGTGTTGCCATTTTAAAATAACTTTCAATTTGACCATGTTACTTGTTGAGGATGTTTTGAAGCACACAAGTAATGTCTCGTTGATGCACCTGGAGAGGTCCTATGGAAAAAACCCCACAACCCTCTTTGTCCATTTTGAATGTTTTGGGCCCAGGCAGTGCATTTTACTGTGACTTGTGTGAGTGTCACGTGGCGACCAGGAGGAAAGCACATCTCTGCAAAAGAGGGTCCGAAGTCACCGCGGTTGCCCGGCATTCGGGGACTTGAGCACTGTGTGAGTGCTCAAGATAGCAACATCTGTCCTCATAGTAATTTATCTATTAGTAGCTAATTAACTGCTACTGTTTCTGTTACTGACTTCAGACAAAGTAACATGGTGCCACCCAGCATAGGGATACTCTTAAACTTGCTGGGAAATGGGCGAATGGGGTTTCAGGAGGTTTGGCAATAGGCATTGAGGGTCTTTATCACGTTCTACCTTCAGCCAGTCTAATTTCAGTAGAGACCAGGACATGTTCTTGAGGCATCGCAGCATCGTGGCAGACCAGTTCAGTCTGGTACCTTACCTGCTCCCCACATGCCTCTCGGTTGCAGAGGCTCTGGCGCAGTGCTGTGGACACCTCCCTGCCCGCAGATCGCCAGGGTTGGGGAGGCTTCAGCCCGTCTCTTGCCAGCTGCTGGGTGCAGGCGCTGGGGAAAGGGAGGCAGTGGTCCAGCCACGCCACACAGACCTTGCAGTTTGCAGGTACTCTCCTAGTCCTGGCAGTAATAATATTCTCGAGAAGCTGCTTTCACTTTAAGCTGGTGAAAACTTTCTGGGTTTAGAATAAATATGTATCCAGTAAAACTTTCTAAGAGCTTCAGCACACACACAATAACAAACTCAGTGAGTAGCCTTGGGCTGGATCACTGAGTTAATGGAGGTATCAAAGCCTGTGGAAAGGGAGGGCTGCCACACCAAGCTGTGTACGCAGACCCTTCAGCAAGGAGAATGTATAATTGATGCCATGGAGTGTGAGCCCGCAGCAGAGCAGTGCTCCGGATGGGGCGCGCGGCGTCACCCACTTGAGAGCTTTGTGGCAAAGGTGGCTGCAGTGTCAGAGGTGTGCTATGAAGGTTGCTTTGCTTGTGCACATGTTGGTGAGCAGAGTGCTCTTTGGATTCCTGCAGGTACAACAAACCACACATGCTGTAGTTTGTAAAACAAATTGAGGGGAGGGGTGGGTGTTGGTCATCCAGGTCAGGATGCTAGAAAAGAGCTAGAAGTTGCCCTATGTAAGATTTGGCTAGTGGATGACATGGATTGCCTGTCTTGGCACACACTAAACACTTGTGACCGGTGCC
>NW_009936208.1:20537-34212 GCF_000696875.1 Nestor notabilis | reverse complement strand
TTGCCGGCTGGGCTTAAACCACGACAAAGAAGAAAGAAGCTGACCTTAATCTGAGGAACTAACTCTTTGTATAAGAAAGGGATGTTACTGGGGGAGGTGTGAATGCCTGACTAATAGTTTATCTTATGTTAGCCAATCAATGTGTGCCTATTGTAAAAGATGTACCAATCGGTATAAGACACGCTAGGTAGGAATAAGTATAAATGTGTATGGATAACTGTAATAAAACGACATCTTGCTTGCATCAAGCAGCGTCCTGTCTCTCCATCGCAGCACTCACACACAAACAAATGATTTAAAATAACATGATGTTAGTCATTTGGCTTACTGTCATTTAAATGTTCAATAATAGTCAAGCTGAAAATTTCTGTACTGGTAATGGACAGCTTTACTTTAGGTTTTGCTAATTTTTATTAGTTCATTTGCTTCTCTGCTGATAAATATCCCAGATTTCCTCATTATTGCTAGAGTAATGGCACAGGAAAATGTCCTTTCATGGACATCCTGACAAGAAACATAACTGAAATATAAGTAATTCCTTATCCCAGTGAGACTAGGGGCTTCCTTAGCTCCAGATGAAGAAAGGACTGTAACATAACTGAAATCAATCTGCAAGACAGAAAGATCAGACATGGGGCATCAATCATGAAAAATGCAGGAGAGCAGAGGTATGCTGAGGTAGAATTCACTAGTGAGGGCAGTTATTTTGTGTTCCAGTGGTTTCTTTTATGACACAATGTTGGAATAATTTAAATAAATTTCTTAGTCACATTTGATTTAGAGATAGGCAGTGTTTAGGAAGACTAAAACATCTAATTCACACTCTAATTACATAGACTAGAAATTCCATCTAAGTAATGAAACCAGTGTTCCTATAGCTTTTTATCCTATCATTGGATGATCTTCTGTCTCATATGAGGCAAGAACTGTCATTTTCCTGTTATTATGGCAATTATAATAATTCTTAGGTAGATGTAGACTAATGCAGATTTGTGCCTCCACATGGTTGCTGATTTTCCTGAAATGTCTAGGAACTGAATTTATTTCTTCTTTCCCACCTATCATTCAACTGGGCCATTCAATAGGATGTTTTTTGAAAGGCGAGAAAAGTAGAGAGGGGGGCAAACACACACACAGAGAAATACACAGCACAAAACTGAATGAACTTTTGTTCTTTGGGAAGCTATACATAAATAGTACAGAACTGTAGTGCAAGTTTCAGCTACATGTAAGCGATTCTACTAATTAAAACCCCAATTCAGAAAGTCAAGGATGCCTCCAGCTTATTTTCAAATGTGTTTTTAAATCTAAACTTATTTAGAAAAACAATTAAGCATATGATTACTTCATTGAAGTTGATGTTTTGTGTTTTTTCTCCTAAAATATAAATAAGTGACAGTTATAAGAAAAAAATGAAAGTTGAATCAACTACAGTCTGACTGTGGTCAGAAGACTATTGCCTTATTGTGTCACATCATTATTTGTATTCAGTGAGCTAGAGTTAGTTTTAGTGATCAAAAACTTATTACTGCTATTTTTCAGATGTCCAGCACTGCACTGTTTCTGTGAACTAACTGACTTGGATTCCAGTATATAAAATTTCCAGAGAAATTTTAAATGAGTTCATATTACAAGAGATTTATTGATTTGGATGATGTACAAGCCAAGTAGAATTCAAGTAAATCTTTATATCCCAGGAACTGTTTCCATTCGTTAACTAACAAATGGAAGAAATTTCCACACACCCCCCCCACCCCCCCCCACCCAGAGTACACATATACGTAAACAATTTCTATAAGTCTAAATGTATTCAGGCTGACTTTCTAAAAGTTCACAGCTTACCTTATTGTTATAGTGAGAGTTTACCTGCCTTATTATTCTTTTCTAACCTGTCAGCCTGTTTCAGTCAAAATTTAATAGACCATATTTCAAAGTTAGTAAATACTTACAAGTTTCCTAATTATTGCATCTTACTAGAAACAGAAAGGTTTCTTGATTTCCTCTGCTAGGGACAGAAGTGGAGAAAACTCAAACATTCCTGTTAAGGACTGGCCATACAGAGCTGTCTAGTCAGCCAATGTGTATCTTCTGGGTGTCTCTGATAGGTGTTGTCTTTTGGTCAGTGTACAGACCAAAAGAGTAGATAGAGATATGGGAACAAGACGGAAATACGTAAAGGGGGTTAGGGCTTGAAATCTGGCTTTGGGAATAGAGTAGTTGAGTAGTCAATATGGATTTAGACAGATAAAGGAATTGACTGGAATATTAAGAGAATATACATCAGAAAGCCCTAGGAAACAGGCAACAGTTTTATTGCTCATTAAAAGAGTTCAAAAGTTTGGTCCTTCCTTAACCTTTTTTTTTTTTTTAGCCTAACCAGTTCGGAATGATCTTACTCTTGACCATGTCACCTATAAACAGTTGGTATATTCTGCTTTCAGATACCGGCTCTGAAACAGAGAAGAGTACAACTAATAATCTGGTGGAATTCTTGCACATACTTCTTGGACCTGTGTGGAATAGTACTACTTCTACATTCTTGGGCATCCAAAGTATCAGAATAGAGTATACAGTGTGCAAACATTAATGACATTTTTGCAGATTTTTTCAGGATCCTTGTTAATGATTGTCATCTTTGCACACCCAGAATTATAGCTCTTAGTTTTAACAATGCCTATTTATTTATCTTCCCTTCTAGACTCTTTTTTACTCCTTTCTTTCTTCTTCTAGATTAGACCCATCTCTATATCTTGGTATCATCACAGTACATAATCTTAAATAAACCAATAATGGATAATGCAAATGGCTTTTCTCCAGTAATTTTTCCAACGTAAGAACTGAATTTATTTTCTGTCTAGAACTGCTTCTCAAAAAGCACCAACTTTGTTCCTCTCAGTAGTAATACGATTCCTCTAAATCATATCCATACATTGCTATAAAAAAAAGAAACTTACAATCAAACTGTTGCACAAAAGTAGAAAGTTTTTACCAAGCATTATTTGGGGGTTTTACACGTATTTGCCTAAGAAAGGCTTACATTAGTAAATCAGTCTTACTTCTTCCACTACCTTAGCAGAAACATCTTTAGTGGGACGCATGCCGCCAGAAAGTTGCACTTACTCACTCTCTTTCCTACTTACATGTTAATAGATTTCTACTAGATTTCGTTTTAAAGTCTTTATTCAATATAAATGAATCTTATTTCGTCCCCTCTATAAATACCTCATATTCTCTAATAACTCTGTATTTTGACCTAAGAACTATTTGCCTGCATGTTTATAGCAAGGAGTAAATGTGAAATCACTAAGCTGTGCCTATTAAAAAAATTACCAGATCATTCTATATTTCTTCCATTAATTAATACTGGATTTAAATTAGATATTGAGGAAGCTGAAGGACAGAATATGACCTTGTTTCACATACTGACTAGTCGTTGTTGCTGTTAAGTTGCAGTTGAATTACACCATGACTAACTGAGAAGGTGCATAGACTTGTGAAGTAAAAACCAATGTTCTTCAGCATGGAGGCTAAAGAATAGAGGACAAAAAACCCCAACTTCTGTAGTCCTGAAATGTCTCAGTAGCCTCCACAATGTGCTCTCAGAGGGTCTGTGAGAGGATTTTTTGTGAAGCTTAGAATGTAGTATTGGCAAAGCAATGTAAAGCTATTCCTAACACCAAACAAAAGCATTAAAAGAGAATAGAACATGATAAATTCCTTAAGATAAAAGCAGTAGGGAGACAGCTAGTCAACAGCTGTGAAAATAGAATTAAAACTTGCATAAATTGGAAATGGTATTCTCCAAACCAAAGCTGAATCTAAATAATGCAATATGTATAATCTCAACACAGGATTCAAACTGGGTCAACAAGACATCATGACTAATTCTGTAGATGACTGCCAACATGCTCAGGCAATTGCAGCCTATTGACCAATGTCAAACAGTTCAAGTTTGCTTTCACCACAGACTTGATTTTTTCAAATAAATACATCTTAGAGCAAATGAGCCGGTAACTACTCAACAACATAGTGCTGGGTGTTAGATTTGAAGCTTAAGTCAAATTGCACTTAAACATATTTCAATATATTATGTGGATGATAAGAGTAAGGATTTCAAACATACATGGGATTTAGAAGAATGAAAGAAGGACAAATTCCACATGTTATCAGGACTGATCAAAGAAAATTTAAAAAGATACAAGACTGTAATATAAAGGAACGCACCAGTTCCAGTTAAAGAAATATATCTTTTATTGCTTTGCATAATCTAATTAAACCCATAAGTTTAGCTGCAAAAAGTACTTATTTTCTATGGTTGTTGTCATTCTTAATGATTTTTAAATTTGCATCTAATTTAGTATTTTTTATATTTATGTATTTTCTACAGATGTTTATCTTCCTTCAGCTATCACATTACCTTTTCTTCTCCATAGAAATTAAATTCCAACTACACATACTATTCTGAATTTTTATTGTTCAGTTGCAGACCGGATGTTTTCTAAGTGGCTTATGTATCAACAGTGCTGTGAAACAACGTCTTCACCTCAACTAGTAAATAAAACAGGGACAAGGCATGGACTCAGTGGCTCAATTGTACCATTTACCTATTAGCATGTCTTCTTGTATTGGTTTGGCCAATGTAAACTAGCACTGCTCCAGACAGTGTCTCAGCAATGGTATGGACAAAACAAGGACATAGGCAATTTGAATGTATTCTCTCAGTTTTGCGGTCAGCCATTTAGACAGAGCTAGTCACTATGAAAACCACTGTCATACTTCTAATAAAAACTTCCAGCCAAACGTCAGAGTTACTGACATCTCAGCTCCTATTGATGTTGGGGTTCCTTTATCACTCTGATTATGGCTTCTATGTTCTTCCTTTTCCTTTTTGTTCCTGCTATTTGTTCTCTTTCTTACTTATAAGAGGTATATCAGGAGGAGCTTAATCCTCTGCTTCTGTATTCCTGTGAAATTGTTTCATGTGAAATTGTCTACCCTATTGTGAAATTGTCTCCTACTAGCATTTTGTGACTCCTGAGTCTTTGTCTACACTCTTGATCTGCCCAATGTCTGTCCAACCTCATGTTCCTGTTTCTCAGATGTCTTGTCCTATACGATTTGCTAACATACTAGTAACAAGCTACAACATAAGGTAAATTCCTTGTACTTCTTTAACTTACTGCACCTTCTAGGAATTATCAAATGTGCATAATTCATGGAATTATTATTGTCACCGAACTACTACTTCCACTGTGACTGTAAAAAACCAGGAAACTGTCTGTGGCATTTTTCTTTTTCTTCTCTAAATTATTTCCTCTTGTAAGCTCCAATGCTGTAAAACTAATAACTTAAATCTTCTCTAATTTCTATTTTATTACTATTTCATTTGAAGTACATTTAATCCATGGTTTAAATACTGAAAAGGTAGTACTCAGTCTTGCATGTGTTATCCAAGCATGATCTCACAGGAATATTAAATAAGAAAAGATAGATCTTCAAGACTGAGTGCTTTTGAGGGCAGAGGAGTGTTTGCCTAAATGATGATCATCCACATATTGGAAAAGAATTAAATCACCAAGCTTACAGAAGAAATATTGAACCCTTATCAACTCTTTTGATGAGTTAATACCACCATATGCACTTGTCATGCATGTCATGGGTAACTGCTGATAGTTCATATGATATTATAGTTCATATCTTGCCTCTGTTCTGAACAATATAAAAAGAAGTCCATTCTGTCAAGAAGGCTGTTTCCTTGCAATATATGTATCTTAACTGAAAAATTAATACTAGTGTATTTTATGAGCAGAAATATTTTGTTACCTTTAGAATACAGAAATTGAGAGAAAGAATATTTTACAGAATGATGCCAGAGGAACCAAGAAACTGATGAAAAATTGTTTTAGTTTCTCACAGATTCCTGGAAGCAATTCTCTTCAACATTAGCTGTATGAATCCAGTTCCTTACTCTATTATCTGGATGAATGTTGATAAAAATCCCTCCCTAAAGATTAAAGGGAAATTATTTCCAATGCTGATCAATATGAAAATTTACATCTAGTTCTAAGCAGAAAAATAGGAGTCCTAAATGTGTTTAGAATAAGGCACTAGCTGAATTGTGTTTGATTGCATAAAAATTAATACTAATTAAAATCTGAATTAATCAAAAAGCAATTTGGTTTGCAGAAAATATTGTCATTATTTATTTTATTGCTGGAATGTTATTATATGTATTTCAACCACTTCTAATGATTGGTTAAGAACGGGGCCCTTCTTATGTAGTGAGAGGGTGCATTCTAACAGCAAATGACATGCACACTTTTCAACAGAATGTTAACACCAATGTACCTTGTGAACCATTTTATGGTTTTATTTTGTGTTTGGATGTTGAACTATCCAAGTTTATCCTTTATTTTGGAAGGCAACTATCATTTCTTGCTTTTACTAAAGAATAAATAAAAAAGAAAGAAGCAAATTCTGCAAGCAAGCTGAAAGAATAATTGAATATATTTAATACAAAATAAAAGAAAAATAGATTCCAAGAAAAGGGAAATCTGGAAGAAAGAGATCTTAAATGAGCAAGGTTAGTTCTTGTGTGCTAGTATGGTATATGTTCTTATTTTTAAGAGAGATGGTGACAAGATTAATGAGAAAAACTTTATTAATATTTACGTAAATTTATGCATTCATTAATTAGAACACTACAGTAAAGTTCAGCTTCATTAATTGGAAGTTTCAAATAATGTTCCAGTTATTTTGAATTCTCCATCTTCCTCCAAAAACCAAGTTGTCCTGAAACTATTTTTGACTAATGACTTTGGGAGACCATTAAAAACTTAACATTATTCACAAATTATACTATGTAATCACTTGTGATTATTCTCATTGCAAGAAAACTTTACACGTGATTGAAAATGAGAGAAACCAGTAAGAGGAGAGAGAATTCCTTGTGCTCCTTAGCAATGTCTGGGGGGGTGCCTGCTCAGCCTCCCCTTGGCAAAGTGGCCAGGATGCCAACAGAAAATCCAAAGCTAAGAGGGAATTTCTTCTAAATTGACAAGGTCAAAGAAGACATCCATCAGCCACACTGAACAGCTTAAAAACAAAGGAGTCAGCATGAAGTATAAGCAAAAGACTTCTTTTATACAAAGAAGTATAAGCAAGCTTGAAAATTTGTAATAGTGTAGAGAGAGAAAGCAGCAGACAAGCAGTCAAAACCTTTTTTGGTGCTGTCTGAACCCCACAGACACTTCATTCTGTACCTTGACCTTACTCAGCATCAGATGCCATGGGGGTGTGCATCTAGCTCAAGGAGTGACAGTGTAGGTGCAACATGTAGGGATCAACACTCCTGATACACAAGTGTGAACTTGAGGTGGAGTTTTCTCATGACATGTTTTGTTGGTTTGTAGAGACTGTCATGAGCACACATGACATCAGAACACCAACATCTCCAACAGAATAGTATAGAAATAGAGGAATTCTCACTCTCAGAAAAGGGGTGTGTGGTGATGTCTGAGAGGTGGTGCGTGTCTGTGTGTGTGTTACTGTCTTGGGATTTGTTATAGAAGGTGGCTTTGAAATATCTAGGTGTTTTAAGTGTCTAATACTGTGGTTTACTTGTCATGAATGCATAATTCACTGGCTGCTGGTTAGTTACCTGCTATTAACAAATTAAACAACTTCAATTTTTATTTTATTTACACCATGTAGAATAGATTTGTTCCTGCAATGTTAATTTCTAAAAAGAAATAAAATAATTAAAAAAAAAAAAGACCTTTTGTGAATTTGTATGCCCATGCATGCACAGCTACTTGATATAACTAACAGGAGAGAATATTTAATTTACCTCTGTATTCAAACTATACCATCCAAAGCAGTTGCATTATTACTAGTAAATGAGACCCAAGGCAAATCAGTGTGAATATGGCATTGGTCAATTCAGTCTGTGGTTCATAATACAATAAGAACTTTGCCTATTAATGACCTAAATTTAAATGTGGGAGGTTGGGTTTTTGTTTTGGATTGTTTACAGAGTTTGTTGTTGCTCTTTTGACCTGTTTTGTTTTCTGCTTGAAGGAATGAAGTTACTCTAAAGTACATAATATTTTCCTACATGTACAATCCTTTGTACTTTGCTATATTTCATTTTGTATACTTGCATGATAAATAAAAGGAAATTTAGTTCTTAGAACAACACGGGGATATTGTTGAGATTTTATATACTCCAGTGCTACATGTCTGGGAAGATTCACAGCTTCATTCTCCAGCTGCTGATGACTAATACTGAGAAGAAATTTTGAAATGGTGAGGCCAGGGTGTCATCTGGGATTGGATGTTGGTTTTCCTGCTATCATTGTTCTTGTCCAAGTACCTGATAAGCAATCACAAGAGTTAGAAGTACAGGGCAAAGGAATGTCTTACAATTTGTCTAACAGATAAATCTCATTCTCTAATCAATGCCTGTGTAAATATATTATACAAAGTAGAACAGATTCAAGAGGAGAAATAGAGACTCTGCCCATCAACTGGCTTAACCCAGTATTAACGTACTTTGCTGTCTGCTACTAGATAAAAAACACACAGTGATAGCAAGAACTGTACAAGAATATAATTTTTCTAAAGAAAATTAAATCATTGCAAGTCCTGTGGAGTCAAAGGGATCCATATTAATTATAAGAATGTGAGAACAAAGTAATAAGATAGTTAAATGATGAAGAATACCACATCAGATTAGATATACATCTACCTTTTAAATGCAGGTAGTACAGAGCATTGGTTTAATTTTGGATTAATGTACATATTTGGAACGCAAATACTCCTGATAAAATATATGGTTTACATTTGTCTGAAAACGTTACCAGGTATTTTGAAAAGGTAAATACATTAAATGGCTCACAGATTTCAGAATATTCTGATAGACGTAATTTAAAGTTGTTCCCACTAAGGTCTATGATAAAACAATAACACTGAACTTGCCACTCAGTGTTACTGTTAATACTGTGTATGTGCAAAACAACATGCAACAGTCATGAACTGGCTTGGAGATAATGTGAGACTAGGCCTTTCTTTTCTCTAAATGTAGGGAAGGGGTAGTGGAAATTTATCTCCCTAGCAGATGTTATCTGGGAAGTAATAAAATCAGTTTCACGTCCCTTTTTTATCTGTTTTAGATATAACCAGGGAGAGAAAGAGGAGAGAGTGGGAGAGACAGAGAAAGCAAGGCAAGCGCAAAGCTTCCCTTTCTTGGCAGCCACAAGCCATTAGAAGAACTTGGCTGCCCCAGTAACCACAGCCTCCGGCAGCTGAATTCACGCCCAGAGCAGAAATGGAGACACAAAGCAATTCAGACCCTTACGGGGCTATCTTGACGTTGAGAGAAGACTTATGAATGCTTAAAAGTTGAAGTTTCTTGCCTAGGTTCCTCAAGTGACAAGAAATCAAAATAAAATCAAGTTTTCCCTTTCATTTGTCTGATACATGTTTAGAAGATTTCTTGGTTTAGTTTAATTTATTTGGAAGCAGATCTAAAAAATTGTGTCTTAAATTTTCATAAAGTAGGCTAACATGTATTTTGGAGTTAAGCTTAAAATGAGCAGCTGAGAATCATTTGATGCAGCTCGAGGAAAGAGAGGGGAGTTTGCTCCATGAATGCAACTGCTTTGGAATACTGTAGTTAGAGAAATGGTCTCTAAATAGCTGAGCCTCAAATCAATTAAGATTTTTCAGATTTGAATCAGAATTATACAACCAGAGAAGAAAGAGAAGCATGTGCATTTTTGCAGCATCCTGTTGGTTGCATTAGGACTTTTCTTGTTAAGATGCCACTGGTTTGAGCTGTCTTTTGGAACAGCAGCACTATGTGCAATTACAATCAATTGAAAAATAATAATAATCTGCTTCTGGTGACTGGGGCAAAGGTAGAAGCACACATCTATGCTTTTCCATATTCTAAACTTTCTTTGAGGAAATTAATGTAAAATTTTTATCAGCCTCCAAAACTAAATGATGGAAAACAATGAAATCCTGGTGCTTTGCTTTGACAAATGGGCTGTGCCCTGACATCTATCCTGCACTATCTTTCTTGTTCAGGGTTCAGACCTACACAGATTTGCCTTAAATATAAGTGATGTGCAAAAGCTAATGGAATATTATTTCTTTAGTGTTTCTTTCATTTCAGTGATGTAATGGATGAGGTAGGTTGTTTCAGCCAAAACATTCAATTCCATATTGATAGAAATGTAAGTATGTACTCTAGCATACTTTTCCTGCAAAGCAGGTGTTCATATAGAGGTCATAACAACAGAGGTACATGTAATATCTAGGATGCTGCTCGCGCTTTTTGCATGTAAACTCTTCTTACTGAGATCATATTTATCTTGGAAACATTTGTTTCTAAAAGTTAGCAGCTGTGCAGGCTCTGTGCTTACTGCACAGTAAAGCAGATGGTTATTACTCCATACTACATCAGGTGCATCCATATGTTGTGTGAAATGCTCAAGTATGACATCAAGGTCAAAGGCAATATTTAAAAAGAAAGATATTTTCCTCCTTCGTGGTATTGCATAATGGTCAGCATGCAGGAGGGTGACTGGAACCATGATTCCTTCCCTAAACCTAAGAGGGAATAAATAACAAGGGTTACAGACTGGGAAAATGCCCAAGTGAAAGATAAATGGAAAACAGTTGGAATAACTACTAAACTTTTTTTGCCTAATAGAATGATGGAACAGATATTTAATTTTCAGGATTAGCAAGGATTAGCCAGATGTCATAGTCAGGACATCTGTTAAAGACTTCTTTAAATCACAGTAAGGCAATTATATCCCTAATATCCAACATATTAACATATGAAGACAAATTAACACTATTATAATAATTTAGGAAACCCATTTCAGACATTATGAAAGTTGTGGGATACATCTTAATACAGAATACTATTACCTTTTGTGCTTGGAAGGTTTTTTTTGTCTCTTTCTTTTTTACTTCATACTTCTTTGAAGATTCTTTTTATACTGTAATATATATATTTAGATTTCTAGATCTGCCTACACTTCTTCCTTCTACATTTGTATTCCTGATACGCAGCAGCAACAAGGTTTGTCTCCTTAGTGTCATAGAGGTTCAGGGTGGGTGGGTGCATCTAAAAGCAGGCAAAGCATTCAGAACTTGTTAACAGAAGATCGTGCTGAAGACCTGCTGAAAACCAAGTGCTCACGGGCCTTTTATAATCTAGGTAGTCATGTAAATTGGAAATCAATAATTACCTAAAGCACGGAGTACCAGATGCAAATTTGGAAGCCTGGAAAACCTAAATTCAGTTTAGAAGAGGATAAACAGCATATTCTATAAAAACAATAGAAGCTCATTACTCATAAAAAGACATTTTATTAGTGTCTCCTGTGCACTTAATGTGGGAGGGTTAAAATAAAGATTAAGGATTTTTTCTGTATTTTTTTAATTTTTTTTTTCCTTCCAGGAGGTAAATTCCCCTCTAGGATTTTGAAAATAAACCCTTTGGATGCTTGACCTTATCTCAGAATATGGAGGTTCCCTGAAAGGCCTGTGTGAATAATCCAACAATAATCTACTTTTTCCTCAGTTGCCCGGAAACACATAGAACATTTGGTGAGCTACTGGTTGGCAAAAAAAGAAGAAAATTGAAGCCAGTGCCCATTTGGCTGGATTACAGAACTGTGAAAGCTATCGACTGAACTCACAGTAAATGTTCAATGAATCCATTTTGGTCAAGAAAGCGTGACTGAGACCTTTCATTACAATTCTGTCCCCACAGAGCAATGTATTGTGATTCACATATCAATGTGCTGAGATCTACACTGTTTCATCGAATGATTTGAACTACTTCTGGAGACAGCATAGTCACATGAAAAAGACACAGAATTGGAATTAGTTCCCAGTCTGTCTATCAGCAAAACTGAATTGACCTTGAGATTGTTATATCTCATTAGGTACCTGTTTTCTGTTACCTTTCTTATTTGTTAAGATGTAAATTAATAGAGCCTTGTTATGTGTTTGTGCAAAAATGGGGACACTGCACACTGTTTCAAGTATAACTTCAATAGTTTCTTTGTGCTTATTTTCACACTTCTTTGGTTTGGTTTGGTTTGAGTTGGGTTTGTTTTATTTTGTTTTGTTTTGTTTTATTTTGGTTTGGTTTGATTTGGTTTTTACAGTGGACACGTAAGAGAGTTCAAAGATTTATTTCAATGTGACATCAGGAATGGATTGACAAATGTTTCTGTATATACTCTTCATCAGTGGTCTTTTCCAGTGTTTATATTTGAATCTAAAAATGTCACAGAAAGAAAAGTGATTATCTATTATAAATGGAATTAGTTGTGGGGTTTTTTAATTTTGTTTTTCACTTGCTGGACATAGCTTTGTATGTAACACCACGTAGCATGCTGACTTACAATCCTGGTTATACGTTCTTATTTAAACACTAAATTATTTGATCTGCTTCTAGCTGATCTACAAATTCCTTACTGTTACTAACATAATCTAACCTCAAGTATTCAAGTTAAAGACTTGAATTCTGATGCACCCAAAATCGCTTGTTGCATTGTTTAAAAGACTGTTTTTAAAAGGCTTTGTGCTGGTTTATACCAATTTATCATGTCTATGTGTCAGAACTGACTCAGTCCGCTGCCTGCTTCACTGGAGAATTCTGATTCTCTGCACAACAGAGTGTATTGTTGTTGCAAAAGGGCAAAAGAAGTAATGAGAGCACACATTGATCTCATAGATTAATGATCCTAGATTAACGAATCTTGGTAAAGTATTGATGAAAGACATGACAAAAAAAATGAACTTTAACAATTTCATTTAAGGTCCTCTAAATTTTTAAGGGCAAGTGTTGTTCACCTGTTATCATGACAGCAGAGCCGACTACTTTAAACTTCAATCTCCTCTTTAACATTTCCCAGAATAAAGTCCTGAATCTAATAGGCAGAGATTATTTATTTTCTAAGTTATTAATGATTTTCAACTTCACTGATATTGCAGAATAAAACCAGTTAGTCTCAGCATTGTAGAGTTATATCACTTTTTCCATTTGAAGTACTAAAACATCAACACATCACTATGTATTATCAGAGTTGCCAAATGGTGGCACTTATTTCTCTGAGGATTTGGTTTTGGATGAATTACAGGCCTTTCTGTGGGCAAGAAACAAGGGCTTGAGGGTAACCCATAGGAATCTGGATCCATTTCACAGCAGTCTCACGAAGGTGCCTTTACTGAGGACAGGTATCTCTATACATATGCCCAGAACCTGCCAGTTCTAATATGACTAAACAAATGATTTCCACTGATGTCTATGTATCTTACTTGTATGTCTTTTCAAAGGACATGTAATGTTATTATAGATACTGTGGTAGTGGCTACTGCTTTCTCTGTAATTTTAGGGAGAAGTGTTCCCTTCTGCCCATATGATAATCTAGCTCTGCCTGTGCCTGGGGATTTCTAAACCCACACCTTTCATATTCAAGCATATAACACAAGATGTTGTTAGTACTAGCCTTCTGTGCGTCATTTTGTGGCTGAGTGTGCTGGCCACACAGTCCAGGACTCAATGGCCTATAGAAGTACAAGGCCACAGGTGGAGTTGAATGACTGTGAAAAACAAGATGCTCATGTGAGAGGGCATCTTCTA
>NW_009936208.1:0-20514 GCF_000696875.1 Nestor notabilis | reverse complement strand
CTGCTTTTTAGCAACTCCGTTGTTTTTTTCTAAGTATCTGCTTACATAAAATACACCCAGACCAGGGGATGATCTAGGGAACAACTACAAATTGCAGCATGAGAAAAAAAAAACCAACCAAAAAAACCCACCAAAAAAAACACCCAAAAAAACCCAACCAAACAAACAAACAAAAAAAAACCCCAAACAAACAAAAAAAACCCCACACACAGGATATAGCAAATGTGTGTTTGAATCCTTTCCATTAATGAAGCCTATTCTTTTATTTGACAAAGGTTTTCCCAATGCAAATTATTGCCACTAGGTAATTTTATAAAACCAAATTCCTCTCTTAGCTGCTTTTTAAACAGAAATGCATTATAAAAGAGATTTTATAGGGCACTCTTTGAGGCATGAGTGGGTCACTACTCACTCATGTCTTCAGCACTATCCTGTTCCACAGCTCCAAGTTTTCAAATACCTTTGCTGCTAGGGTGCAAAGCACTCCTCACTTTCAACCACGAGTTGGTTACAAATCAGGGACATTCATTCAAGGCTCTTATGGAATTTTCAGGCACCTCAGACTGACTCTGGATCATTAGTTCATCTTTCTGGTAAGCAGATATACGCTTAACTAAGTGCAAAGTGTTCACTGGGAAATGCACATATGCACTTCTGCACATTGGTATGATAACATACCCATGGGAATCTAAATTTTCCATTACCTTTTCTGTCCTTTTAGCTTGCTTTTGTGCTTTGCCATAGATTTAGGAAGCAGAACCATAGAACAGCTGTAGAGACAGTCTAGTTAAATACCACATTTACCGTCACTTGTCTTCTAAAGTGTAATTAAACAAGAGTTAGAATTTTCAAACGTGTTGACATTTTATCAATTAAAGATAGACAGGGGAGAGATGGAAGAAAAGAAATTAAAGCTTTTGTGATGCCAGTTAATTCCACAAAGTTACTCAGAAATGTGGCTTCTTGTTACATACAAGATATAAGCAATTTAGTGCTTTCTTTTTCCTTTTCTTTTTTTAAATGTATAAAATGCGGTAGATGTTTATTTTCCACTGTCTTCTCATTTTATATCTTGGTTCACTGCTATGCTTTTCCAGCTGTTGCATTTGAAAATAATTGCAATTCAGTCAAACAAACATACAATGGTGGGTTCTACAGTTTGTAAATTCTCTAGTGCAGCTTCTGAAAAAAAGATTTTCAGCTTATTTAGACTAAATTAGATTCTTTTCCTGCTCTACTCTCCCTAAAAGTCAAAGTCTTTGTGATATAGTTTAGAGTATAAATACTGGGACACAGTCTTTCTGCAGGATTTGCTACAGAAATGACACATTCTCCTCTTGGCAAGAGACACCACAGAGATTATATATTTTCCAGTAGCAAATGCATAAGGGAAATTTATCATTAAATAGTTTCCCATGATCAGCATGGTTGCTATAGTTTACTTGCAGTTTAGTTTTGCATTTCTCAGCAGTACCCTGCTGCCAAACAGGGTTACTGATACATGTTTCTAGGCATTCTGATTTGTTTTTCCTCAGGTATTAAGGCTATAGGAAAGAAGAGAATGGGGGTAACTCTTTCGGTTGTTTCTGGAAAGACGAAGATGCTGCTATCTTGGGGAAGGGGGAAACCCTCAAACAATGAAAGCAGATAAAAATGAAAGCTGTAACATATTCAGATGATTGTAGAAATTATTCCATTTTAGCAGTCTGTAATTCCTGTCTCTTGTTCAATACAAGTATTGGCCAGAAACAGATGAAGTATGTAAGTGTACCAGACTGACTTTGAACTGGGAAAGATTTTCAAGCAGCTTACCTCACATGTTCAAAAAGAAGGAGATATTAGAAACATGTTAAAGTAGGGGTTGTAGAGCATTCACGGAGATCACACCAGGGCAACAGGGACAACTCCAGTGCTCAGTGTTTACAATGGTACAGAAACAATTTACTCTAACAGGTGGTTCATGTCAGACTGTGCACTTAATTTTTTTGTTTGCTTCTGTGGACTTCTGAGTTGTGATTCCTTCCTTTTGCCTTGGAGAACATAAACATTTATTGTCTGATTATAGCTTCATTATAGTTTTTCACTTGCTATACTTCTCTGTAAACTTTGACTTTAAAAATTCCTCTTTAGACTTTGATGTGTTCAATTCCTGATTTCCATACACTAGAAATTTCAAAATATTGTTAGTGTCTTCTGTGCGAGGAATGAAATGGAGAACACTGTGGAGGGACTATAGCAGTAGTCCAGAGTATTAGGAAGCCAAGGTACCCTGTCAAGTTAATTTAATTACCTCTAAAGTGAACACAGGAGGTCAAACAGGTTTTGCTTTCATCCCCGTATTGAAGACACAGTTGCAGGTGGAATGCTGTCTTGGCTAGGCGGAGGTCATATTCAGCATTGTAGTGAAAGAAAGGAAAGCTCATTTGTTTTAACTTCGTGGTGCCAACATCCTCTTGTCCTACTGAACTCCACTTTCAGCTTTAAAGATCCATCTCCACCTTGAAAATAAGTGTTTCAATATTGGTCAACAGCCAGGACAATCTTTACAGTAAGGATGACTCTATAAAAACCTATAGATGCTCAAAACACCTCCACAGGAGCAAAGCAATGCTTGGAATCCTTGATGTAGATATGACTTGTCTTTTAAGTCTACACAGGGCATAGACAAAATAGGCTCAAGGATCTTGACCAACATATTTTTTATCTTCAGTATACAGGGTCATCTACAAAACTTTTTCTGCCAGAATTGACACACAGAGTATCAATATGCATCACATATGCATGTATGTACATGAATATATGTGTACACATTTCAAAACCAAAATACTAAAGAAGGAAGCTTTTATCTTATTTGTCTCTTGTAATCTCCAACCAGATTTAAATCAGCACAATCATATACCATTTCTAGGTTCAACAATTAATTCTTCACCCCTCTTTTGGTCACACTGGACTGGTCCTGAACATGGAAAAGGTACATATTTTTGTGAAATTGCTGCTTTACCTCCTCATATATGACTATCACAAGGGGAAAAATTTCAACATGTTTCTGCTTGCCTACTTTGCTTAAGACAGATGTTCTTTACTATTCTATGAATTTCCTCTTTTTATTGAAATTTCTTTTATTATAAATTTCTGATTATTCCTAAGCTTTGTGGTGGGTGCTCTGTAATGACTAGCTCCTTGACTTTTTTTACTGCCAGACCTTATTACAACAGAAACTGTGTTTCTAACAACATACTATGCTGACCTGAACCAATAGAAAGTCAAATTATTAGAGTAACTATTTCTTATTCTTTGAGATAAAGAAGCCATCTCCATTTGTGCAATACAGGATATGTTACAACATTTCTTTTTGTAGAAAGCTTATGCCCTTTAATCAACAGTTGGCTTGAGCCAGGTTTTTCCTTACCTGAAAACTTAATGAAATTTTTGAAACTTATAGGTTATGTTTTGAATTGAATATTAAAATACCAATAAAACCATTCAATCTATTGTTTGGAAGTTGGTGACAGATGAGCAATAAGTATCTATTCTGAGAAAGATGTTAAAAGTAAGAAATGGACACAATAAAAATTCATAGAACAAGGGTAGAGAGCCACCAACTTCCCTAATTTAGTATTTTCTTTTATTTGCTTCAAAAAGAAGAAAAGATGCTTTAAAATTTTACTCCCAGACAATAATCTGGCATATGGATACAGTGAACAAGATGATAGATGGCATAGAAGAATTAGCAGAAAAATCAAAACAACCCACCAGAATTGTGACAAATGCTAAATTGTAGACAAAGAGTGGTCTACACAGGCATGGACAATGGATCGCAGTCTAGGACCCAGATTACATTAAACATAATCATCAGCAGCTCATCTGTCAGCTGACAAGAATTACCTGCTGTTAAGTGTGCAGGTTGACAGCAATTCTCAGACTATATAGTTTGAAACTACACAGCTTCACAGTTACATTTCTAATGTTGTGGTTTAACCCTAGTTGACAACTAAGTACCACACAGTTGCTCACTCATTCCCCCTGCCTGTGTGGTGCGGAGGAGAATTGGAAGAAGGTAAAACCTCTGAGTTGAGATAAGAACAGTTTAATAATTGAAATAATAACAACAACAACAATATTAGGGAAAAGGGAGAGGGAAATAAAACTCAAGAAAGACAAGAGATGAAGAATACAGTTGCTCACCCCTCCCCAACCAGTGCTCAAGTCCATCCCTCAGCAGTGACTGGTGTCTCCTGGCAAACTACCCCCAGTTCATATCCTGAGCAAGATGTTCTACAGTGTGGAATATCCATTTTGTAAGTGTTGGGTCATCTGTCCTGGCTCTGCTTCCCCATGGCTTATTCTGACCCTCCTTACTGGCAGACCATGAGAGGCTAAAAAGTCCTTGATTTAGGGTAAGAAGTACTTAGCAACAACTAACACATTTATGTGTTATTAACTTTGGTCTCATCCTAAATCCAAAACACAGCACTGTGCCAACTACTGAGAAGAAAATTAACTCTATCACAGCCACAAACAGGAAAAAATGTATATCCTGTGCCAAGTGCACTCCTTCTGAAACATAAATGGTCTTTGCATTTAGTCAATGCAGCTCCATAGCACATTCATTTAAACATCACTAGATAATCACAGTTTGGGCTATGGAGGAGTTAATAAGGTACAGCTATGATGTATTAAGTTCATTTTCCCACTGCATACATATGTCTTTGTAAGAGAAGATATCACTGTTTATTTTGGACAAGGTTCATTATTTATGCTGTGCTTGGATTAGATCTCTATAAATTGCTGCTCATGGGGTACCCACTTGTAGGTAATTTAGGCACTCTGCCTGCTTTAGTGTGCAGCTGCCAGCCTGGTTACTGAAATCTGTGTGAAGGTGGCATTTTACAATGCAATGCTCTGTGCTGACTGAGCATGCTACATCAGAATAAAAGTACATTGGGCAAAAAGACTACCTGTATCATTCAAATAAGGCCTATTCCAGACATTCATATCATACGATATCATGCACAACATCCCAAGCTCATCCTAAGAGTCAACTGGCTTTTCTTCCCACTGAATTTACTCCTCAGATTGCCAAAGAAATCAATTGCAGACCTCAGAGCTTACTGGGACACGGCATTAAACACAGGCCTTTATGAAACAAGTGTGTTGATGTTGTGTGACTGCTTAACAGATAAAATTTCATCTTTTTCCTTGTGAGATAAAATGCTCTGTATAGTCCAATCTTTGGCAAAGGACAATGCCAAGCTCTGCTCAGTCAGAGGATTATAATTTCTTCTGAGCAATCTTCCTTCTCCTAGGGGAAAACAAATAAACAAACAAACTTGTTAGCCTTTTGCAGGCAGGAATTTACTTCTCAGTTTTTATTGACGTTCAAACTAGCTTAAAGAAATGTCCAGCTGTGAGCCTGCCACGCCATTTATTCACTATCCTCCATTTTAGTATGATCCTCAGACAAGATGTCAATTATACTGTAGGCTTTATCCTAAGTGAGTGCATAATAAACATGCCAAGTGTTTACTTCTAGACACAAATGCTAGAAAAGGTTGCCTGCCAGCATGAATTGTAAACAGTTAATTCATTAGAATGACCACCTCACTGTTCACAAGTTAGATTCCCTAAAATATTATTTGTATGTTGAAAATTTAAAATATTGGAAACAATTTATTAAATACCTCAAAAATGTATTTACATGTTTTAGAAATGGTGTCACTCTTTAATGTACAATGAAATACTTATGAGAAAATATTTCCCATAGAAGATGTGCCCATGGAGAAAAATTTCCTTTCAGTGCTGGATAACACAGACTCATATTGCAGTGGTAATGAAAAGAAAATCAATCGTTTTTTTACATTTCAAGCAACTGTAAATTATGAACTTTTAAAATTAGACTGTGTAACAGATGGTTACAGTTCTGTTTAAAGTGATGTTTCCTTTAGCATGTCTTGTAGCAACAAGTGAGCTCTCAGTGCAATATTTGATTTTTTTCCTGTATAATTCGTGTGTACCATTAATATGTATGGGAAGAAATGGCAATTTTGGCATGTTTTTGTCTATGGAGAAATTACCTGCAAAAAGACTTGGCTGTGGAATTCATGTCAACCATGGATTTTTATATTTTTTTATTTAATTTCTCTGTAAGCACCCACATAAGCAGGCTAAATATTCTGCCTCTTCTCCTAGATGTGTGATAAGGACCTCTTAGTCTTGTTGTACATTCAGAACAACAAGACTGTCTAAGTTATTTACTGTTCTCTGGAGAATGAAAGTTTCAAGAGTGTCTGTGTAAAGCAGTGAATATTAGTCCAAGAATAATACAGAAAAATTAGCAAGATAGATACATTTCAAAATGAAAGAATAATAAACAGCCATTGATGATCCAGCTGAAAAGTAGTAGTACTCAAGAGTTTATGTGGTGTTTTGTTTATGTTGTTATTCATTCTGGAGACAAGACTGTAATGAAAATATTTATTGGTTTTAAAATGTTAAGTATAAGTGTTTAATCAGGAAGAACTTACCTGGTTTGCATTTTTTACAAAATGTAGCCAGGATGTATTAATGGGGATGTTTCGTCCAGGTCCTATCCTAAAGAATTTATCATTTGGTAAGACAACACAGCCTAGTTTTGTCAAAAGACAAATAACCAGATTGCTGTAATCCGGACTCCACATGAAAAGTCTACAAACTCTTAAAATCGCTGTCATCTAGAAAGGCTTTTTGCTATCAACCAGAAAGTTTTCTTTGGCACAGAGACCAGCATCATTATAGTCCTAAGTTTTCCATAATTATCAAAAAGTGACCCTCAAAGTGTGATTCGGATCTTACATGAAGTAAATTTTCATTGGGACATTATTCTCTCTGGCCACATGAATAAAGCTTTCTAAACTGCATAATAAAAGGCATAGCTTTCAATACCTATTGATATTGTTTGCTTTATGCTTCTAAAATAGACAATGGACCAAAGACTGGAATTATGACACCTTTTGGATGATACCATTTACAAGCAAGGTCCCATGTAGATCTCATACATAACTGACTCAGTTGTCTGAATTGCAGTCTCCTTTTCATGACTTCTAGAAATGTCTTCTGGCAATCCTATTTCTTCATTGGAAAGGGCTCTCCATGTTGTGGAAAATATTACCTGAAGTTTTCAGTTTAGATGTCCCACTTTGCCCTGAACATAATCTAATTTTCCTTGTTTATTCTCATGAATATACCTAAAACTGAAAGCAATATCCAAATGATTAGTATGTGCCATACTATGTCTGACTATATTGTAACAGTTCTTCACTGTAGTTTTCTGAACTCGAAAAATAATTTTTCTGAAGGCTCCATCCAGTAAAATTCACTGTGAAAAGTAGAATCATATTGCCTGGAAAAATTGTTTTCTATGACTTACTAATAGAATTCTATAGGCGCTGTGTATTGCAGTGCTGGCTTACTTGTAAATTGCTGGATCAGGCCAAAAAACAGAGGAAAAAGAAGACAACTGGAAAATGGCAATAAAATGTAAATTTCAACACACTACTTAGAAGGTAATAAATAACATCTTGGATCTTATTTAAGAGACAGCTATGAACATTGTGTAGATTGGTTTTATTATTCAAATAGAAACACCATTTTAAAAAGTATAAATTAAAGTTTGAAAATAAATATCTCTGAAATGCATAAAATATTTTATATTAACAATTGTTACAATAAAAATTATTGCTTTGAATAATGTTTACTGGCAGTGTGAATCTCTTAATTACTGAAGCAACTACAATTATATCAACTATGAATGTTCAGAGTTGATCCTATCATAATACTTGACATTTCTGAGAAAAGCAGATCTTTTAATAGTGCATTAATTAAAATATGTAAAATAAATGTGTCCTGGTTCCACCTGGAATAGAGTTAATTTTCTTTCTAGTAGGTGGTACAGTGCTGTGTTTGGGTGAATAATATTGATAACTCATTGATGTTTTCAGTTGTTGCTAAGTAGCACTTACCCTAATCAAGAACTTTTCAGTCTCTCATCCTCTGCCAGTGAGGGAAGGCACAAGAAGCTGGAAGGGAGCAGAGCCAGGACAGCTGACCCAAACTAGCCAAAGGGATGTACTGCATGTCATGCTCAGTATGTAAACTGGGGGGAGTTGCCCAGGAGGGGCTGACCACTGCGTGGGGGTGGGCTGGTCAGCGGCTGGTGAGCAATTGTATTATGGACTACTTGTTTGTTTTCATTTCTTGGGAGGTTGGGGTTTATTTCTTCCTTCCTCTTTCTGATGATGATGATGATATTTCATGTTTATTTCAATTATTAAACTCTTCTTATCTCAATCATGGGTTTTTACCTTTTTTTCTGATTCTCCTCCCCATCCCACTGTGACGGGCGGAGGTGTGTGTGAGTGGCTGCATGGTACTGAGTTGCTACCTGGGCTTTAACCGTGACAATATGGAATACAATATGGAATATAGAATGAGAAAAAAACATTCAAAGCTTTTTGAAAAATGTTTGGACAATATTTTCAGGAACAGAAACAAATTCACTGCTTCTTTAATGTCATTAGTGAAATGTCAACTTTTGAAAATAATAGTAATAGAGACAGTATTGTAATGTAATAGTCCAGTAAATGACAGTAATAAGTCAACATTCACTGGCTATCAGTCACCAGTTGTTCTCTATTTCTGCCAAAGTGTGTATCTTTCATTCCATTGTTTAGAAACTACTGTACCAGCCACCAAGAGGAATGTCTTCAGGTTTTATAAACCACGATTTCACTAAGATTACTGTGAATATCTGGGTATCACCCCATCTTGGAAATAAATTATATCTTATAATACTTGGACTGTATTTTAACAGGATCTCAAAAGTCTCTGGATTTTTCTTGAATTTGAATTAAGTATTTTCCTAACCAGATAGATCAATTTTCAATTCACTGCAGCAATTCACTGCTTTCAGAAATGTGAGTGCAGTGTTTTTATTCTTGCAGGAACCTAGAAGATATTTTCAGCAATGGCAGGTCTACATCACCTTATTTCTTGCAGGAAAGATCATTTATACATAAATGTTCCATAACAGTACATCAGGGGTTGTGCAAATGCCAGAATTAAAGAGATGACACTAAAGGAGAAACTCAGTAGAAAGGCAACCACTGATAATATGCAATTAGAAATTAAATGTTTTATGCTTATTGGAGTCTCAAGAATCTAGATTTTCCAAAGCACTTGCTATTGTTAAAAATAAAAATGTTATAAAAGTAATCTCAATTAAAATATAGGTCAAGAACAAAACTTGATCTTCAGGTATATTGCTTAAATATTGGCAGCAGCTGCAAAGTAATGGTAGGTGTGTATGACGTGCCTAGGTGCTAATGATGGAGCAACAGTAATGATGGAGCAACAGCTTTCTTACTTCCTCCCATCCCCTCCAATGTAGTGTACTGTTAAAACAGTAGTGTCAAGTTTACTTGCAGGATAAAGTCATGGCTATGAATAATCCCTGAGAGAGAGAGGGAATCGTTGTAACATTGTGCTGATAAAGTAGGAAAAGAATCACGCTTTAAATCTCCTTTTTATAAAGAAAAAACAGTCAATAAAAGACAGGGTTTGGCAATTCAGGATACTGTATCATGCAGTTCTTTAAAAATGATAATTAATTTAGTGATAATTTCAGGACAGAAATTCTTTTTAACAATCTGATTTTTAAACCTAAAATATCACAATTTGCATGGACAGACAACATTATTTATCTATCCACAAGCAATACTACATACTCCTCCAAAATTGAAACAAAAGTAAAAGAAAAGAGAGAAAGAGAGAAAGAAAGAAAGAAAGAGAGAGAGAGAAAGAAAGAAAGAAAAGAAAGAAAGAAAGAGAAAGAAAGAGAGAAAGAAAAAGATAGAAAGGAAGAAAGAAAGAAAGTATCAAACAAACAAACCAGATTTTACAGTCTTCAGTGTCAGACAACTCCTGTAAAACACTTTCTTTTCTCTTTTCAGCATTGTGGTTTTAGAAACCTTAGATCTGATTTCTAACTAAGACAATTATTACTTCTTTCTAGGGAGGTTTAGGGTGTAGCTATTCTTAGCAGAACTCCCAGTATTGTTCAGCTGATAGAAGGAGAAGTGTTGGAACTTGTCCCTTGTAAAACCATGGGAGAGATAAGATAATGATAAAGCTTTGCTGATAAGAACGGAACAATACTGGCCCAATGTTTATTCATCAATCACAGGTTGGAAAGATTGCGAAAGAAGGAAGCAGCTGACCTTGATAAGGAGGAACTAACTCTTTGTATAAGAAAGGATGTTGCAAGAGGAAGTAAGATGTTTGACTAAATTGCTTATCTTATATGCTAGCCAATCAGTGTGTGCCTAACAGACCAATCAGTATGGGACTCGCTAGGTAGGGATAAGTATAAATGTATATGGGTAACTGTAATAAAGTGACACCTTGCTTGCATCAAGCTGCGTCCCATCTCTTAATCGCGGCATTAGGGTGACCAAACAATAACTATATCAATATCAATTAAAAAAATCAAATCTCAAAATTAATACAATTGTCATTAGAGACAGGCAGTCATTTAAGGGAAAGTTGAAAACCTTTTCCACCTTCTGCAGGGTACTTCATTTGCAGATAAAGAGAGAAATTTCCTCTTTTCAATTGTCAGTCTTACACATTTCATGTCCAGAAAAATTGATGTTATATGTATAAAGAAAAATCTTAGCCAGAAGGCAAAACCAGACAGATTAAAATTTAAGTGAGATAATAATAAAAGGAATTTTGTTCATTTCAAGATGTATTTAGCTCATGAAAAAGTGACCTTAAATTATGTCTTTCTTAACCAGAAAAAATAGCCATCATCAGAACAGAACTAAAGTTTTGAAACTAGAGATTATTCTTAATGTTGGTTTGTATTAAGCACTGGGGTTATGTTGCTGATCTTTGCAATGTAACTAAACGTGTCCTGTCTTAGAGCACTCACAAAACAGTGAAGTATGCCATAACCAAAGTAATGCCATCACAGAGCTGGTGCTCCTCCAGTTCATATTTCTTTGTGTCTATTACTTCTCCTTTTGCAATGCTCCTTGAAATATATATCTTCCACTTTTCTTTTCCATTATTCATAACTGTAAGTATAGATGGTAAAGAAGTCCCCATTTAATTTTCTAATTCTAACGTTGCCTTCCATACTTTTAGAGCAGCTTCCCTGAAGTAATCTTTTTGATGTAGCTTATCAGTTACCCTGAATAATTCTATAATTGGGTCTAATCTCATTAGATATGAACTGAAACCTGCAGGAATCCATCACATACAACCTTACTGATGCTACAAAGAGCAGAATATTTTTAACAGATTGAGAAGATGTGTCCTTTGCCATGATGGGAGCAAAGTAAAACCCCTAGTCAATAAAAGATCTTAATCTATTCCAGAAAAAAATGGCTTTTTCAATCATCCTTTGGTTTTTCTCTTTTTCTCATAGCTTTTTTTTACAACCCTTTTTTGTTACTCACCCACATCTCAGCAAGGTTTTTTACCTTTGCTAAATTGAATATATATTACTTTGACCTGGACAGGTAGGAGAAATGTATAAGCCTTAACTTTTTCCCATGTATGTGAAACATTGACATTAACTTTGGAAAAAAGTCTTAGCTTAAAAAAAAAAAAAAAGAAAAAAAGCTAGAGGAAAACAGTCAGAAGGCTTTTTAGCACTTTGAAAAATTTATTTCCTCTTCAACACATTGTCAGCCTTTTCTCTTTGCTTTTTATCCCTCTTCCACTACAGTTTAATAGAGGAAATAGATGGTTTGCTGTTTCACCTGTAAGAATTATATATATATATATCCTGTTGTTGCACAGAATGAAGATTGACAATATAAAGTAGAAGCAGAAAAATGATACTTCCTGGAGGATGCTTTCCATACTCACAGAACAGATTCTGAGAAACAGTTAGACCAAAATGTACAGATCAACGCAAATATCTGCACAGTGGCAAATAATTCTGCCTTAGACCATATAGTAGTACACATTTGTTCTCAATTCCATTTCAATATAATTTCCTTATGTTTCTGTTACAACAATTGTTTGCATTTTATATAATGAACTCTTCAGACAGAGTTCCAGTTGCCTGAACATCACCAGTTTCTGGAAATTTTCAAGATGTGATTTTGATCAACTCATGGCATGTGTGAGTTCAGGTAAAAAATGAAAGAAAAGTATGTTATATGATAATTAATTGGATCAGATTTAATTCATTACTAGACCATCAGTATAAGTTTTTTTGATCTAAGATTTCCATATTGCACCCTCTTAAAACTCCCATATTTTTTTAAAATTCACTAAGTTAGAAATCAGAATCCAACTCTTATAAGAGAGTGTTCTATCGATCACATTCTACAGCCTACCTTACTCCATTAAGTTTCAGCAATTGCTATTTTAAATGCAAATTTGAATCACTTCTACTAGAGAGAATCCAGTCCCAGGATGCTCAGTGCTATGTGTCTGAAGGAATATTTATAGGATAAAAGTCCTAATCCCTGTCAGAATAGATTTAAATCTCAGAGTCTTCTAAAAATGTGTGGTTGCCTAGAATGTTGTTGTGCTGTTCTTTGGTTTATACACATAAATGTTTAGGTTTTCTACTGAAATCCCACACGGGAAAAAAAGTATTCACTCTAGGAGCAGATATCATCGGATTTAATATATTTCTTTTCAAGTTATTTTTGACATAGTCCTCTACAGTAGTACTGTAGTAGTATCTCTAGGCTTAAATTATGTGAATTGGCTTTTTAAAATCATGCAAATTTTTCCACTTCTGGAAACAGGTTATCTAGCATAGAAAATAATTTCTATGGAAGAGTTTCCATGTAACAATTTCCAGAGGTACAACTGTTTAAATGAATTTAAAAGGGACAGAGAAATAGAAATAAAAATAAAAGCTAAGTGTGGAATACAAAAATACTTCACATCTCAAATATCCCCTTTTAAAGTGCAGTCTGTGCTATCTGCCTCTTGACTGCAAAAGGAAACAACAGGAATTCAATATGAATTCTTTAATGTCCATATCCTTTTGGTATCTATTCCATGTTTTTCACAACAGTTTACTAATTAGTGCTTTTGTCTGAAAAGTGAATATGAGGTTAGAAAATCTTCTTCAGCTTAAGAAAATTGGAGTACAAATTTTCCATATGCCCCACCCAACAGTGGTCATTAATGAGACAAGCAGAATCATGAATCATGCTCCCTCATGCCATCTCTGTTTCTGGTCATACAACAGTACAATTCAACTCTTTCTTCAGGGTTTGGGGGCTGTGCTTTTGTGTGAATTGGTTTGAGAGGTGGGACCTTGCAAACCTCATGAAGTTCAACAGGGCCAAGTGCAAAGTCCTGTACCTGGGTCAGGGCAATGCCAAACACAAATACAAAGCCAGGTGGAGATTGGATTAGGAGATGCCCTCAGGAAAAGGACTTGGGAGTGTTGGTTGACAAGAAACTCAGCATGAGCTGCCAGAATGCGCTTGCAGCCCGGAAAGTTCCCAACAACTGGAAAAAGGGAAATGTAACCCCCATTTTTAAGAAGGGGAAAATGGAAGACCTGGGAAAATACAGATAAGTCAGTCTCATCTCTGTGCCTAGCAGGCATGCACACAAAAAACAATGAGGTGGCTGGTGATATACAACATAGCTTCACCAAGAGGAAATCATGCCTGAACAATTTGGTGGCCTTTTATGATGGGGCCAGAACTTACGGATAGGGGCAGAGCAGTTGATATTGTCTATCTGGACTTGTGCAAAGCTTTTGACACTGTCCCACAAAACATCATTGTGTCTAAACTGGAGAGACATAAAAAAACTTCTGTTGGGATCACACCTCTATCATTAACTATACTGCTTCCCTTAGCCTGGTAATTTCACCTGGATGATTAATAAAGATGTTGCAATGCATTTGGTAGACAGTACATTGGCCACATTGAAATATCTTTGTATAAAGCTTATTAAGAAATCAGACATCTTTAGTTTTAAAACTCATACATATCCAGCCTGCTTCCATCTCCTGAGGTAAAGCTGATACATGAAAACCAGAAAGATTTTTGTGGATTAGGTTAACAACTCTTTGTCAAAGAGAATTATTGAGGGAAAAGCAGATAAAATAATCTGTTCCATTAATAAACAACCAGCAGCCAAGCATAAAAACAAAAAGAAGGAAAAAAATAGCATTAATCAAGACACGTAAGTTCACACTCTGCAAGGGTATGTGCCTACCCTTCAACACAATTCTGACTTGTGTGAGTAATTAAAGTCACACATATCCTTTTTAGATAGGTGCTGTTGTTTGGGGGCATGCTGTGCTGTTTAGCGGTAAATTTTTTACAAACATAAAGTGAAAGCTCCCATCACAATTTGAAAATTTGCTAGGGATGGAAGATTTTGAGGCTCCTCTAGATTATTACCCAGGCATGATAGAAATCAGATCCACCCTCATGTTCATTCATTTTTAACTTATTTTAAAGAATTATGTATGAAATCAGATCCTGTCACATGCTTTTTTATTCATCAGTGTGTATTTTTTTCTTCAATTGCAGCAGTCAGAATCTGATTTCCCTTTGTAGAAACAAAAAGAAATTACACTCTTTGAAGAGACCATTTCAAATCTAGTACTTCTCTCTGCAGGTTTCTGTTCTTTTTTAAGTTTTCATTGGATAAATTCAGTTGGATAATTTTTTTTTTTGCTATAACAATATTTCAGTGTTGACATAGACATAATATGGGATTTTTTTCCTCCTTGAATAAACTTAATTTCCTTCATTCACCTTCTCCTCTACCTCTGTAGTTATACTCATCAGACACTTAGTAGATCTCACTTAGTGCAGCTTTGTCACTGATGATATGAATACATTTTCTTGGTCAATAAAATGCCAAACCACACATTCATGCCGTCTTTCTGAAAACAAAAGATAAAATAAGCAAAGTCTGACTGCTGACTTAATGCTTCAGAATTCAGCAAGATTGACAAGAAACTGAGGTATACATGAATGCTGTAGATTTCTAGAGTTTGACGGACTGATACAGTAATAAATGGTCCAGGGGTCTTTGAAGCGCTCAAGGTCTTTCCATGTGGCATGCTGGTAATTTAGAGACATGGGATACAAATGGAGATGTCAGCTCTATCCTCGCAGAAGGACGTGCTCTGGCTGTCAAGGATGGAGACCTCAGAGGAAAGATTTAACAACTGAACATTGTTATGTGCACTGTGATAATATGGTCTATTAACGGACAAAATAAAGGTGCCTTTTCTGCCTTCTCCCTACTACAATTTCAGGTTCTCCAATGATCTTTGTTTTGTGCTGTCATTCTTAGAAAAGAAAGCCCCAACAATTTTATCTGGCAAGTGCCATTTAACAAATCAGATGAATGACCCAGTTGAATGTGAGTTGGTTTAGTGTACAGTTATTAAGATAACAGCAGTGAAACATTTCCTGTGTTCTGGAATTGTTACTTGTACTAGAGTATTCATGTATTTTTTTCAGCAGCTCCACCTCCTTTATCAGAGGCATTTCTCTGATGAGTTAGATTTGAATGATAAACTATCTGAAGGTTTATGACTGTGTAATTCCCTTCCTTAGCGATCATAGTGAGCCCAAATCTTATGATCTTTAAAACAAAAGTTATATCTCTTAATTTGTCTGCCTTTAATATCAGAGTATGTCCACAAGACATTTGTCAGAAAGACAGATGACCAAAGGAAATTGAAGATTTTAAAAAGTTTAAAGTATAATGAGGGAGGATGTAGATTGCCTTTCTTGACAGGTATTAGATGTTCTCATTTGAAGGAACTGCAAATCACTAAATGAACTAGTGTATTTTTTCTAAAGAGATAACCCTTGCACAGCAAATACCCCAGTCATTATGAACAACTACACAGAATTGAACAGTTCCTGCATTTCACTTTTCTACCAGAGGTTATCAAGGGGGTCTTTAGTCTCCCCTGTTATATTCCCCAGTTCAACTGCCCTTTTGAGTTGTTGTCTTGAAATTTAGAACAATCATTAAGCATGGACTGTTGACTGCAGAATAGGAGAAATATGACATTTGACATTTTTATCACAGGTCACTAAAGGTCATTTCTACAGCAATGTCCAATATCAAGCAGGAAGTAGTTGTAAGTATGAACTCCTCAACCTGAAGTCATGAGCTCATTTATTATCACCAAATAATTGTAATGAATTGAGCAACTGTGTCAGGGATAATCACGTTCTATCTACTCAATATTGTAGACAATTGCAACATAATCAGTCAAAAAATATATGTCAGGCATTTATTAATCACATAGATAAAATTTGCTATTGTGTTATCAACCACAATGTAGACATGCTGTTTAGGTGATCTATGGTCTAGACATATTACAAAGTGATATCTGAGTGGATCAGAGTTAGCACTGATTCTTGTCTTGCGAAGTGGATATCTAATCCTTTACTGAGAGCATGCCTCCTGCCCATAAACAAATTCTTTGTATGATTTTGTAGTGACCCTGCCATCTATCTAAAATTTCCTAAATTTTACTGATTTCCTTTGAGATGATAAAGCAATGATTTAGTTCCTGTAAGTGCAGTATTAGTAAGAACACATGTTATGTATATAATATTTAACAGTGAGACCTAATGCCTTTCCAAATCCACCCTTTTAAACAACCTTATGGCTTAAGATGCTGTAATCTTGCTCTTACATTTATTTTCATTTCAGCATCCATTTTATCTAGACAGGCTACCAGCCTGATGGAATGATTGGGGATCATCTTGGGGGATTTACAGTTCAGATAGTTATAAAAGAAAGGGCTGTCTTTTCCTTCTTTTAGTTAGTGACACGCTGATAAAGGCCTGCTCCACTGCTGTGCTGAGCACAGAGATGGGCTGACACACCTCCCTTCCACCCCACAAGCCAGCACTTGTATCAGAGACTTCATATGTGAGGAGATGGGAGAACTTACAAGGAAAAGGAATAGTGAAGTAAGATAATAGAGAAGGCTTCTCTTGGGTCAGGTAACCGATGTCCAAATTCTTAGTTCCAGGAGGGAACAATGTACTATTCATAGAAAGTCTGTGAGACGGATATGCAAAATAACAGTGATATTCAAAGCAGCTTAGAATCAGGTACTGCAAGTGGTCTTAAAGAAGATATTTTTTTCATTCTGTAATGAAAAGGTTTCACTAAAAATAAAAATACAGGTTTGCTTTCCAGATCTTTAAATTTTATGTGATTAGGCATTGCATTTCTATTTCACACCATCTTCACTGTGTAAGAGCCTGTGGTATTTCATTTATGTCTTTCTTTGATTAAGCACTTCCCAATTGATCAGCTATATCAGCAGAAGATATTTTCACCTGTTACCTCAGAAATGTGATAATTTAATGTAGACATGATTATTTAGAAAATATTTTTTATGATAAGTGGGATTCAGAAATTAAAAAAAACTTCAGCTGGAGTCTGAATTTTCAGCTACCACTTTTGAAATTATAACACGTTTAGAAATTATTTTGTGGTTAGCTAAAAAGCAACTGGAGAGATGGAAGGTGGTTTTATTATTATTCTGTCTATGGCAACATCACTGTAGCTGCACCTTTCTAAATGAAACAAATGTTTTATTATATTTGCTAGTGCCCAAGCCCCACAGAAGAAAGATTTAGTAACTGTAGCACCAAATTGGCTAAGTCTGTGTGACTAGCAGTGGTTTTGTGTTATTTTTTCTATCAATCAATGATAACTTTTAACTTTATGCAGTGTTATTTTGGTCATGACTATTTTTATTGTGCTGCTCCATTAGAACATCTTATGACTGTCTGTTCCATGGTAAGTGGCAATTTAAAGGCTGTAACAGTAGAAGGTGAGGTGTTTGTTGCCTGGATTGTTACTGAAAATTAGGATTTTTCTGTTACTATGACTTCAAATATAATCACACACACAATTATATCTTTGTTTAATTTTGGTGGTGGAACCAGTGTTGGGTTTGTGGGAAGCACAAGCAGATGTCCTTCCTCCATCCTTCCTCCCTTCCTGCTCACTGAACACTGTATGTTACTGTCTAATTACCACACTAGGATTCTTTTTTCTCTGATCCATAGACAGGGAAACCTCTCCACACCTACCTTCTGTCTTTCCTCATTCCTTTCTCTTCTCATTTCCCTCTCACTTCTTCATGAAGTACCCTGACCACCCACCCCCCAAAAATGGCTCATATTGAGCTCAATGGAAGCATTGTTGTACTTCTTTAACACGCATGTGTGTGATATTTTGAGCAATTCGATGTTTGAACTTCTAGTGGATTTCAATAGACCTGTAATTCTTGGGACACTAGTGACCAGCTTCTCACATCAACTCCTCACTAGCTGACAGATAAGTTAACTTCTTGGTTCATGTAAATCTAAGACTGTGAATGTTAATTTGCCATACGTAGCATAATTATTAAGATGCTGGTACTTCTGGCATGAACTGCAACCAGATCAGCTTCTATTTGTTAACATTTCAGTGCTGATCAGCTGTTTTTGAACATATACTATTGGCAAAGCATGCTATTTGAGTTTTCCTTAAAATGAGCTTCATAAAACTTTTTGCTAAACTGCAAAGTCTCAAATAATTAAAATGCCCAGGTGTAATAAACTGTTTCATGCACAGTGAAAAGTACACTTTGTCTGTATCAGTGTGCTTTTTAGTCTGCTCAGAGCTACTTCTAATGCATTAGAAGTAAACTGAGGTGGGTTTTGCTAAAACCAGTAGCTGGGTCATTTATCTGTTGTATAGAAAATACAGTATCAATAAGTTTTACAGTGTCACTGAATGTTGATGAATGTAGTGATCAAACTATTGTTACACTGAAGGAGCTAAATTTGCTTCTCTACAAATCTTTTCTCTCATCATTCTCACCAGGAAAAAAAAAGCAAACAAAAAATCTTATATTTATGTATCTGCTTGTAAGAGCACGTAGAGTTTCTGGGTGCTCTGTATCAAGTCACAGGTGCAATTAAGGTAGCCTATGCAGTCCCTTCATACAAAATACCATACTCAGAAGAACACTTTGGTTCTCTGTAAATAGGAGCAAACTCTGCTAGTGCTCATATTTATATCAAATATTTCACATCTAGAACCAGCTTCCAAACACTAATAATAAAGATTTAAAAATTACATTCAGTACCCAAAATCTTATGGTTTTGGAGACAAAGTGTTAAAATCTGAAAAGACCTTTTGGAAAAATTACACTGAGTAATGAAAATACAACTTTTTTTCTGAACATCCAGAGTTCTTGACTTATTAAAATATGCAAATCACTCTAGCACTTTATTTAATTGCTGTTTCCTTAAACCCATCAAATCTTCTTAATTCTTCTTTTCTTTGTCCTTAATTAACACCCATTCCCTATTGGCTAAAGTGTAACCCAGAAGACCTAAGCTTGTGAAATTCCCAACTTATTAAATCTAATTGCTATAATAATTAGCAACCACTGGCAAAAAAATCATCATACAGAAAGCACGAAAGCGTCTAATTAACACTCTCAAAATGCTAAGCATTCACTTCTTAATATTTTACCTGCCATTGCATGCCTTCATTTCTGGAGATGTATGATGCATTACATTGTCCTAAGGAGAAATAGGGTAGGAATTTTTCTGAAAAATCTGGATTTGCTAAAACTGAAACTTTTCACTGCCAAGCATACTTTTAAAAGCTACATTTAAATTTAATTTCTCAGGCCCCAGACAGAAATCCCAAATGTCAAAGGAGTAATGTCAAACAAAAGACCAGCTGAGACATTGTGCAGGACTTGGGCAATAAACAGAATAGGACACTGAAAAGGGACATCTTGTAACCGATGTGAGAACAATGTTCGCAAAGCTGCTGCTTCATCTGAAGTTTTTTCTCCTGGGTTTTATTTGATTTATTCAAATCTGGAAGGAATAATGTAGAATCACATTTTAATACTGGTATGTAAGTAAGTGCTGAATTTATCTGATGTGGAACAGAAATACTCTTGAAATCTGAGATGTTTGTGTGTTAGGAGGAAAAATGTTTTCTGGTGGTCTCAAATCTGTAGTTTGGTACAGTTAAAACAACCGGCATCTGATAAAGTTTCTGCATCTTGTTGCATACTCATACAAAATGGATTTTAATTCCATAATATACTGTGATTTACGTAAAGATATATGTATAAGGTGTTGAGAAGATTTTATACAGAAAAATAAGTAAGATGTTATACCTTTTTGTGTGACAAAAGAAGTTGTCTCCTGCATAGAAATGTTCAAAAATTTGAAACAATTTCAGCTATAGGTGGTGGTGTTTTTACCTTTATTTTTCATGTAGCAAAACATACAGTTATTTTATGTGACAAAACATTTCCACAGTCTTTTCTCACCTGAAATTACCTTGTCATATTTAGGAATTTGTGTACATGAAAAATATAGAACCAGATAATTTATCTACATTTTAAATGCCAAACTCATAAAATAAAATTGTGATTCTAGGGTGTCCTGGGTTCAGCTACAGCAG
>NW_009936207.1:3415-3679 GCF_000696875.1 Nestor notabilis | reverse complement strand
CGACGCCCCGGGATCCCCAGCCCCGGCATGAGGCATCTCCCCCTCCCCAGAATCCCCACTTCTGGGGGTTTAGCAGAAAATGAGGGGTCGTCGGCCAAGCACTGCCCTGGGAATTGGGGCAGAAAAGGTAAAATCAACGAAACAGCCCCCAAACTGGGTTAAACCTGCACTGTTGTCCCTCGGTTCTGCGGGGGTGAGACCCCCCCGGGCTGCACAATGCCCATATCGCACCCGGCGTCACCTGGGATGAGCCAAAACCGCCTG
>NW_009936207.1:2671-3303 GCF_000696875.1 Nestor notabilis | reverse complement strand
TTTCAGCCCAGAAACAGGGATAAAGGGCGCCGGTGGCAGCGTGGGACAGAGGATGACACACAAACCCCCCCTCCCCGGCCTTGCTTTTTGGGCAACACCAGCCCGAATCAGGCAATGGGTGCCATGGCAATGCCCGGGCAGGGTGATGCTTCCTAGCTCCCGGCACCAGTAACTCTGCACCGGGAATGATCCTGCTCGGGACAGGGGAGTGGAGGGATGGTGACAGAGAGCTCCGAACCCACCACATTTTGTCCCTTTTTCACCTTTGGACACCCAAAAGCCACTGGATTAACCCCAACCACGGGGGGAAAAAGGGGGAGACAGCACCGGGGACGGGCTCGGAGCCGCAGATCCCACCGGAGCCGGTGAAAGCCGAGGCTGTGATGCCGAGAAGAGGGATTTTCCATCCCCAGCCGCCCAGCTCTGCCCATACCGGCAGCTCGGGCGCGGTGTCCAAAGGTCGCCGGCAGCACACAGAGCCACCAGCCCCCGTGGGATTCCCAAAAGTGGGAATTCCTCGCAACTAAGGGTTTTGTTTGGGGGTTTTGGAGGGGTTTTTGGGTGGTTTTGGGGGTTTTGACCCTCCGGGAGCTGGTTTTGGCGGCGTTTTGGTGATGCTCAGGTCCGGGCTC
>NW_009936207.1:2151-2608 GCF_000696875.1 Nestor notabilis | reverse complement strand
GGGGGTGGCTTTTGTGTTGCTCTGATGTCCTGTTTTCTTTCAGATGAAGGATCTCACCAGCTTTGGGAGCACGGCAAAGGCAGGGGGCAAAGCCCGCTAGTAGGACATGACCCTTAAACTCTGTCTCTAAAGCTTAGCCTATAGGTATATAAGATCCATAGAGCTTAAACCCGGGGTTGGCGTTTAGTCTAAGCTGGGGTTTGGCTTCGTTTGACCCATCCTTTTCAGTCCTGTGCTTGTTTTACTCATTGACCTGGTTTTCTTCTCGCCGCCGGCGCGAGGCAGAGCTTTGCCAAAACCCCAACTCGGGCTTGTTAAAGGGCTTTGGGGGCTCTGGTTGGAGGAGGGGAGCAGCCAGCACCCCCCAAAACCTCTCCTCCAGCCCCTTCCCAAGCGCTGGAAGGGGTTGGGGGGCACCAACCTGGTACCTCGGGGGGGTGTTCCAGTGAGTCCCCGG
>NW_009936207.1:1850-2137 GCF_000696875.1 Nestor notabilis | reverse complement strand
GGCCTGCCCCGCCGCCTCGGGGCCTCGCAGGTGTTTTCCAGTCCACCAAGAAGTTGTTCCTGAGCGAGCGGAAGGGCCAGGGCCGGAGCCAGGCACTGGAATTCATCCGGAGGAACGCCGCCAACGGGCTCTCGGTGGCCAACCTGGTGGCTGGGCTCTCCTCCATCCTCTGCAGCCTCAACAGGTAGTAGGGGTGGAAAAGGAGGTGACAACGGGGGTGACAAATGGGGGGGTGACCCCGGTTTTGCCCTTGCCAGGCAGCACCACCACTCCTGCTGGCTGCTGCT
>NW_009936207.1:247-1770 GCF_000696875.1 Nestor notabilis | reverse complement strand
TGCCACACTGGGATGCCACGACTGGGGTGCCCCTGTCCCCGTTCCTCCCCCCAGCAGCTCCCTGCTTGCTGCCTGCAGGTGCCAAGCTGGATGATTTTGCCGATTTCACCACGTTTGGGCTGGCCACGGCGCTGCTGCTAGTCCTCGGCTGGCTGGAAGACTAAGCACTCTGACCATGCCTCCTGTATTTCGTGTTGAATTCATGAGGTGCTTACAAGTTAATCCTTACTAAAGCAAATTTAATGGATCAGGATCCCTGCAGAGACTTAGCAATGACTGCGTACGAAGCGAAGCTTAGGAGGGAGGCAGTCAAAAAGTAAAGAATTCATAGGCAGGAGAACACGCGTCCTCGCTGCTGGCGGGCACCTTCCTGCTGTCCGGGGGCAATGTCACCCTGCTGCGGGTCACCGCCGCCGTCATGATCCTCTTCATGCTGGACCGGGGCTTCTACCCCCATGACAAGGTGCTGGAGTCCCAGCTCTGGAAGAAAGTGGTTTATGCTGGAGGTAAGGATGTGGTGAGAGCAAGGATCCCGCTGAGATGGAGGAGGAGGAGGAATGGGCTGATCCCAACGGCTCTTCCCAACCTGCAGGGGTGGCCGCTGTCCTCTTCTCACCAGCCACGGTGGCTTCCATCTATTGCCTCGCCTGGTCCATGTCCTACATCATGTTCCCCTTTGCCATCTGGAGCTGCAAAGCCCAACCCCTGCCTAATGCCTACTAAAGCCTTCCTCCTCCTCTTCCTCCTCCACCAGCACCTCCCTTCACTCCTCTCCAAATCCAAACCTGTTTAGAAAAGGGAATAATGGAGCTGTAGGAACAACTCTGTTTTGGGGGAGTCCCAAAACACACCCCATGTGCCCCACTCCTCATATGGGGGACAAAGGAACCCCTGTCACCCACTCCAGAGACCCCCAAACCCCTTCCCTGTGCAGGGGAGCATCAAATTTAGGGATCGCTCACACCGTGTGCTGTTAATGGGTCACAAGGGGGGGATTTACACCCCAAAACCAGAGGAAGACTCTTCCCTGGACGGGAGGAAGCCGCTGACTAAACCTCCAGAGGGATTTTGACACCCAAGTCACCAGGAGCACGTTGGGGTTTATGGTTTTACCCATCACTGCAGGGAAATAACCTGTCAAACGTGTTTAACCCCCCCTTTAGTGTGGGGCAGGATAGAGATGGAGGGAAGAGGGTTTTGGATCCATGGATCCAAACCCTCTGGAAAGCTGGAGGAGGATGGAAGTGAAGTTCAACCCAGGACCCCTGGGGAGGCTCTAGCAGCTGGATCCAGCCCCATGTCCCAATCCCAGCACCAGGAGCTGGAGCTGGTGCCTGCAGCTGCGCTGGCACCCGGCCCCGCTCCGGCGCTTCCCACACGCCATTCCCAGCGGCACCGGAGCCACGCGGGACCAGCACAGGGTTTATTTAGAAAAACACCCAAAACAAGGAGCTCTTTGCTAATAAATAACGTGGGGTCAGAGCGGGGCCGGCGCCTCACTCGCCCGAAGCCTGCATCTGCCT
>NW_009936207.1:0-216 GCF_000696875.1 Nestor notabilis | reverse complement strand
GCAGAAGGAGTCGAACTGCTGCTGCTCCAGCTCCGTCATCACCCGGTTCAGCGCGTAGATCTGCGGGAACGGGGGGAAAGGGTGACAAAGGGGGTGATAAAGGGGGTGACAAGGGGGAGGCAAAGGGGATGGAAAAGAGGTGACAAGGGGTGGCAAAGAGGAAAAGGGGCGACAAGGGGGAGGCAAAGGGGATGGAAAACGGGTGACAAGGGGTGG